>NC_061862.1:141884993-142188371 GCF_907164915.1 Impatiens glandulifera | reverse complement strand
TATATATTATATTATTATTTTTTTAAATATTATTTAATAAAAAATCACTTTAAGCACAATGATAAATATATGACATGAAAAAAGTTATGTATAATTTGATTAATTAAAATAATTAATTGACTCGGACAATAAAATCTTCACACGAATCTACATGTTTTTTAGATCTAATCTTCGACAGATAATGAAATTGTGAATAATCTTTAACGGCATACTTTCGTTATTACAAGTTTTCGATTTCTTTCCAACCAAATAATCCACAAGAAAATTATAAGGAGGGAGACCCATCTTCTAAGTCTCGCATATTTAGTCGCCACAATTTATGCCTCCCAATAGCCACTAACGGTTTTGGTATAACCCATTGTATTCTAGTCAAAATCCTCAAAAGACTCCATATGTTTGAATAAACGTGTCAATGAAAAAGTAGATGAGAAATTGTCTTAATCTCTTTATAACACATACGACCCACAATAATAATGATTTTTTCATACATCTATCTTTAGTAAGAATTTCACCGTGAATAACAATCTAGTCAAAAAAGGAGATCTTAGTATGAATCTTAAATTCCCACAAATTTTCTCAACAGAGATCAATCGGGCTAACCTTATTGAACAAATATATCTTTCAATATATAATAAATCAAACCCTAATTTTCTTGTGTCGTGCACAATTTCCATTATAAAACCTTCTATCTATCTTCCCCTTTCATTCTTAAAAATCCAAACTCATTTCTCTCTTCTCCTTCTATTCCTATTTTCTCCTCCTTCCATTCTCAAACCAAACTCACATATCTTCTCTTTCTATTCCCAAATGGTCAAACCCCTATCTTCTTCTTTTTTTTTAACTGCTAAACCCCTCTCTCTTTATCCTATCTCCATCTTTCATATTATTTCTCAATCAAAAGTCCTTGAAGTATTTATTTTTTAGATTAAATTATTAATAGAGTAGTTTGTTCATTTCTTTATTATTTTATATTTCGAATCTTATAAAATTTTAAGATCATCATATCATATGCATATCATATGATTAATGTATCATATTATCAAACTTTAATATTTATAATAAACATATTTAAATATTTAGTTTCGTTTATAATTTCTAGATAAGATATTTTTGAGCACAGATTTCAATTATTAAAAATGCAATGCAATTATTAGAAAATTAGTCATGTTATTGATCAAAATAAAATCATTACTAATATTCTGATAATTGAGAAATAAAAAATAATCCATATTAAATAAATATTTATATGTCATCAATGTAAAAAAATGAGTAAAAAGAGGGAAAATATATATTTGATAAATAAATTAATTGAAAACTCATAAAATTAATAGAAAAAATAAAAGAGATAAATTAATAGAAGAGATATTAATTAGTTGGAAGAAAAATAAATAAATTATTAAATACAACACATTTTTTTTATTCAAAAATATTATTAAAATATTTATTTGAGAGATTATTTTTAATTTTTAAATAATATTTTATAAAATAATGTAGTCTTCTAGGAATTAAACAACCCGAACAAAACAAAATTGTACAAAATAATTATAAATTTAAATAATATATTACAAAATCTTAGTTTCTCTAATTTAACAATTTGATGGTTTCAAGCAGAAACTTGATTTACAAAGAGAATTATATAAAATATCTCTATATATAGTGATGTTTAAAGTTCAGGACCACAATAAACTAAATCATCAGTATTTTCTCTCTACTCTCTCATTTTCTCTCTTTCTTAATTAAATTTTGTTTTTTCTTTACCATATATATTATCTATATATAATTTATATATTTACTTACTATATATCATCTAAAAATTATCTATATAATATTAATTCAATACATAAAATAATTATATTTTGGTTAAAAATGCAAATACCTTCATAGTTTTATAAATTTATTTTATTTAAATATATATATATAATTTATTTTTATTAATACACCTACCTTCATAATTTTAATATTCATTTTATTTATATATATATATATATATATATATATAAATATATATATATATATATATATATATATATAAACAACTTTTGTTTGGTTATGAATGCACCTACCTTCATAATTTTTATATTTATTTTATTTAAATATATAAATAATTTTTTTATTATACATGAACCTACCTTTATAATTTATCTATTTATATATAATATTACATATTATATATATATATATATATAAACTATTATTTTTATTATAAATACAACTACCTTCATAATTTTTATATTTATTTTATATATATATATATATATATATATATATATAATTTTGTTTTTGTTATAAATAGACATACCTTCATATATATATATATATATATTTTATTTAAATATATATATATCAACTAAATTTTTTTTGTTATAAATGTATATTCCTTCGTAATTTTTATATTTATATATAATATTACAAAATAATTTTATATATATATATATAATTATTTTTTGTTTATAAATACATTTACCTTCATAAATTTTATATTTATTTTATTTATATATATATATAAATAATTTTTTTTTATAAATGCATCTGGTTTATAAATATATATGTAACAAATCATAAATTTTATATTTAAAAAAACACATATTTTACATATATAAATATATATATATATATATATATATTCATATTTTTTTTATGTAATATTTTAATACTTCAAATTAGATATTTTCAAATCAAATAAACCTAATGAATTCTAACTAAAAAATTATTTATATATTAATTGAGTTGCACATTTAATATATAATTTAATTCTTAAAAATCACCAATTTAACTTATATATTTATCAAATATTAATTTATAAAATTTAACTTTAAATAAAATAAACTTGATGAATTCTCATTAAAAAAAAATATTTATATTAATTAAGTTTACAATTAAATATTAATTTAATGTTTCAGCGTATTATAAAATTTAAATTTAAATTAAATAACCTAAAGACTTCTCATTAATTTAATTTAACACTAAATATTAATTATAAAACCTGCAACAACATCTTGTAATTAAACCAGCTAAACTTTTCATCTTCTTCTTCACCCAACTATTTTCTACCTATAAATAATCTTAGATCAACACGGTCCAATTGAAAGAGAGTTCCTATAAATAATTTTAGATCAACAATGTTCAATTCAAAAGAGAATGTCCAATTGAAGAGAGAAGAGTGTGATTAGGGGTAGGTCGGTACAATATACATTAATGTTTTATCCATACCTTGTACCTTACCTAAAATTTTGATATGCAAAAAATACATACATTTACCTTACCTTGATTTCGGTATACCTTAATTTCAACATACCTTAATTTTAGTATACAAAAATTCATACATTACCTTACCTTAATTTCGATATACCTTAATTTCGGTACAGTATCAGTATTATACATTTGTTACATAAAAAACATATTAACTTAAAAAAATTTAATCTCATCGATAAAATAGAGATTGCATATATTAAATAATATTTCAGTATAATTATATTTTTATATTATTCAAAAATTATATCTCAATAATTAAATTAATATCAAATATATTTAATTATTTCCTTATAAGTACTATATATAATTATATATATTTTTTAACTTATAAATACTATTTCGGTATTTTGGTATATCTGGATATACCAAAATTTTAAAAATCTCATACATTTACCGTACCAATAATTTCGGTATCGGTATCATAACTTACATTTTTTCGGCTTACCTTAAAATTCGATATTTTCAATATATTGTGGTGTGGAATTTTCGATATACCTTTAATATCGGTAATTTTTTTCACCTCTAAGTGTGATATACAATTACTACAACCCAAAATTATTCAGTCTCAGTACGATCTTCTCACTTTCTCTATCAAAATCATGTTTTCAATAATTGAATTTGTATTATGTTATGTTTCAACAATCCGTTATTCACTGTTTTACCTTTCTTTTCAGAATTTAACCAATTCAAGAAGTTGCAAAAAATTCTTGCGCATTTTTTCGATATTTTTTAAAATTAACAAGGCAAAAAAACACCACAATAATTCACGTTATTAGTTATTAGGTATAATCCACATTTAATTTCTCTTTCCTCTCTCCTACTCTCTTTTCTTCATTAATTTTTTTTACATTACCATAAATATATATTTCCTTACCATATATCATATAAAAAATTATCAATATTAATTGAGTTTATTATTAAATATTAATTCAAGATATAAACAATATTTTTTATAAATACAATTACCTTCATAATTTTTATAATTATATATAATATTACATTTTATTATATATATATATATATATAAACAATATTTTTGTTATAAATGCACTTGGTCTTTATTTCGATTATTTTTTCTTGGTGGATTATTTGACTCAAAATAATCTATTAGCTATGTACAAGGAGCTAACATTTCTCAACTCTTCTCAAAGATGTTATTATTATTTTTTAAAATAATCTACTTAATAAAAAAAAATTTTAAGTACAACGATAAATGTATGACATAAAAAAAGTTATGTACAAATTAATTACATTAAAATATTAATTGACTCGAAAATTTTTTAGAAGGGCAATACAATCTTCACACGAATCAATAGATTTTCGGATCTAATCAACGATATCATCATGATAATGGAATTGTGAATAATCCTTAACGGCCTACTTTCGTTGTTACAAGTTCTCGAATTTTTTTCCAACCAAATAATCCATAAAAAATTATAGGGATGGAAATCCATCTTCTAAGTCTCACATTTTTAGTCGCCTCAATTCATGCCTCCCAATAGCCACTAACTGTTTCCGGCATAACCCATTATATTCCATTCAAATTCTTCAAAAGACTTCATATACATTAAACAACGTGACAATGTAAAAGTAGATGAGAAACTGTCTCAACATCTTTATAACACATACGACAACGACTCACAATAATCATATTTTTTTCATACATATATCTTTAGTAACAATCCAACCTAAAAAATGAGATCTTAGTAGGAATTTTAGACTCCCATAAATTTTCCCAATAAAGATCAACCGGCTAACCTTATTGAACAAATATATCTTTCATTATATAATAAATCAAACACTAATTTTCTTGTTTCGTGCACAATTTTTATTATAAAACTCTCTATCTATCTTCTCCTTTCATTCCTAAACATCCAAACTCATTTCTCTCTTCTCCTTCTATTTCTGTTTTCTCCTCCTTCCATTCTCAAACCAAACTCACATCTCTTCTCCTTTTATTCCCAAACGAACAAACTCCTCTCTTCTTCTTTCTTTTTTAAACGGCTAAACCCCTCTCTCTTTTATCCTCTCTTCATCTTTTATATTATTTCTCAATCAAAATCAAAAGGCCTTCAAGTATCTATTTTTTAGATTAAACTATTAACATAGTAGTTTGTTCATTGCTTTATTATTTTATATTTTGAATCTTATAGAATGATCATCCTATTATCAAACTTTTAATATTTATGATGAACATATTTAAATATTTGATTTTGTTTATAATTTCTAGATAAGATATTTGTGAGCTTAGATTACAATTATTAAAAATATAATGCAATTATTAAAAAATTAGCCATATTATTGATCAAAATAAAAATGATTATCTTATTACTAATATGTTGATAATTGAGAAATAGAAAATGACAAATATTAAATAAATATTTATATGTCATCAAAGTACAAAAATGAGTAAAAAGAGGGAGAAATAAATATTTGATAAACAAATTAATTGTAAAGTCATAAAATTAATATAGAAAATAGATGAGTTAATGGAAGAGAGATATTAATTAGTTGGAAGAAAAAGAAATAAATTAATTAATAAATATAACGCATTATTTTTTATTCAAAGATTTTATAAAAAAATATTTAGTTTGAGAGATTATTTTTAATTTTTAAGTTTCGATATTTAATGTGAGAGATTATTTTTAATATTTAATTTATATTTTATAAAATAAAGTATTCTTGTAGGAATTAAACAACCCGAACAAAATAATAATAAATTTAAACAATAAATTACAAAATCTTAGTTTCACTAATTCGATAATTTGTTTGTTTCAAGAATATTAAAAACAAATATATTGGAGAATTTTGATTTACAAAAGGGAATTATATATGAGACTTACCATATATATATATATAATATATTTATAATATATATTTACTTACCATATATTATCTAAAAAATAATCTATATAATATTAATTCAAGATATAAACAAATTTTTTATATTATAAATGCAAATATCATCTTAATTTTGTAAATTTATTTTATTTAAATATATTTATAAACAATTTATGTTTTGTTATAAATACACCTAACTTCATTATTTTTAAATTTATTATATATATATAATATATATAAACAATTTATTTTTATAAATACACCTACCTTCATAATTTTTATATTAATTTTATTTATATATATAAACAATTTTTTTTATGAATACAACTACTATCATAATTATTATATTTATTTTATTTATATATTTAATTAATGTTTTTTTTTTTGTTATAAATGAACCTACATTTATAATTTATCTATTTATATATAATATTACATATTTATTATATATATATATATATATATATATATATATATATATATATATATATATAAACTATTATTTTGTTATAAATGTAACCACCTTGATAATTTTTATATTTATTATATTTATATACATATACAATTTTGTTTTCGTTATAACTCAGGTATTCTGCTACAGAATATGGTGTTCTTGCGGACCAATTAAAATGAAAGAGCATTATTATAATAATAAATTATACCTGGGTTGAAAGGAATGGAGAGTGAATCCGGAACCCGGATTTTATTCCGGGTTTACCTCAAACGTGATTAACGGAATGTCTAAATAACGTATGGAGCGAAGCTTCCTTCTCCTAGGTTCCATGTCAAACTAAATAAAGATATACTGTTTCCATTATAAAACCCTCTATATATCTTCTCATTTCATTCCTAAACATACAAACTCATCTCTCTCTTTTCTTTCCATTCCTGTTTTCTCCTCTTTCCATTCTCAAACCAAGCTCACCTCTCTTCTCCTTTTATTCTCAAACGGTCAAATCCCTCTCTTTTTCTTCCTTTTTTAAATGACTAAACCCCTCTCTCTTTTATCATCTTTCATATTATTTCTCAATCAAAAGGTCTTGAAGTAGTTTGTTCATTGCTTTATTATGTTATATTTCGAATCTTATAAAATTTTAAGATCAATATATGCTCAATATATCATATTATCAAACTTTTAATATTTATGATGCACATATTTATGATTGCAATTATTAAAAATACAATGCAATTTTTAGAAAATTAACCACATTAATGATCAAAATAAAAAAGATTAATTCATTACTAATATATTGATAATTGAGAAATAGAAAATGACAAATATTAAATAAACATTTAAATGTCATTAAAGTAAAAAAAAAAAATAAGTAAGAAGAGGGAGAAATAAATATTTGATAAACAAATTAATTGAAAAGTCATAAAATTAATAGAGTAAATAGAAGAGATAAATTCATGGGAGAGAGATTAATTAGTTGGACATTTAGCCCGTGCATTTGCACGAGTAATAATATAAAAAACTGTAAAAAAAATTACGGATAACATTTTTAATTTTATTTTTAACCGTTTTAAGTTTATGGGTGGGTCAACCCACAATCCGACCCAAGTATCCATTTACTCAACATCATTATATATTAGTTAGTTAAAAAGTTGAACTTATATTAATATTAAAATGTCCCGCGTTTATCAAATTTGGTGTTGAATTTAAAATATAAAGTCTTTGTAGCCTAGTTGGTTAAAGAGTTGTACTTGTTTTTGTTAGGTTGTAAGTTCGAAACATACCTCTAGTATTTTTAATTTTATTTTTAACCGTTTTAAATTTAAAAACGGGTCAACCCACAATCCGACCCAAGTATCCAAATTAACCACAGCTCTCGACCCGGCAATCCGGACACTTTAAAAAACACTTTAAAAATTAAGCATCATTATATATATATATATATAGATTAGTTAGTTAAAAAGTTGAACTTATATTAATATTAAAACGTCCCGCGTTTATCAAATTTTGTGTTGAATTTAAAAGATAAAGTCTTTGTAGCCTAGTTGGTTAAAGAGTTGTACTTGTTTAGTTAGGTTGCAAGTTTGAAACATACCTCTATCATTTTTTATTTTATTTTTAACCGTTTTAAATTTTAAAACGGGTTAACCCACAATCTGACTCAAGTATCCAAATTAAGCACAGCTCTCGACCCGGCAATCCGGACACTTTAAAAATTAAGCATCATATTATATATATATATATATATATTCACTTTATCCTATTATGAAATTGTTTTTATATTAAAACGAGGGTTTATTCTTTAAAGTAAATTAGTAACCTCCCATCATAATTTTAATTCAATTTGTTATTATATGATATGAATGTCTGAAGAAAAACTTAACCTTTTTCATAGTACCATTATGATTTTTAGTTACATCAAAATGTTTTAAATGATAATTTAACTTTACTCTAATTTTATGAAGTTTAAATTTGGATAGTTTAAATTAAACTTTAATTTAAAATAATATTTTAATATTTGGTAACATGGTTTAAATTGTCCCCTAAATTTAATTACATTTAAGCTTAGGCTTCTTAATGTTAATATATTTATTATTGGAATTATATAAGTCTCTTTGCATTAGGGAACAATTGAGATATAGGAGGAAAATTTTATTTCGACACCCTAATTTTAAAATAAATAAATAAATGGTGGAATTGACTTTTCAAAATAAATCTAAAAGAACGTCGTAAAAGTATAAATATAAATGTTATGTATCAGAAATGATGGAAGGTTCGACAATTTTTTATTCATATAGTTTATTAAAAATAGTTGGAATAGTTACTAAAAAAATCAAGGTTTTGAAAACCGTTCCGTTCATCAACCCGGTTTTTTGGGCGAACTTCGGTCCGACCGGTTCAACCGGTTGAGCCACTGGTTGGACCGATTTAATTTTTGTAGGGTGAAACCAATAAATAAATAAATAATTAATTAAAAAAGATTATTTAAAAGTAATAAATAAACAAAATCATATACCTTTATTTTTAATTTAACTATGATTAATTTTTAACCTAACTATGGTTAAAAAAATTAACCTAACTATGATTAATTTTTAACCTTATATTTATTTTCTCTCTCCAACTATCATTTCTCCAAAAGTATTGTCTTATCTCTCCTCGAAGCAAGTATCATCTTCTTCAAGTATCATCTTATCTTCTTCTGATCTTCTTCCAGTCGAAGGTAAAAGGAAGGCTCAATATTCATGTTTTTTATTTTACTTCTTAGATGAACAGATCTAATCAAAGACGAAAGGAAGGAGGACACGGAGGAAGGAGATCAATCTTGAACAGATCTGATAAGAGGAAATTTTGGTGTTTGGAGAGAGAACACCTTTCCAACCGGAAATTTCGGTATCTCTTTTCCGTCCAAACCATCCGGTTCAACCGGATTTTGACCGGTTCGTAAGGTTCACGTATTAAAGCCAGCAACCGGTACGGTTAATCACCCGTTTCACGGTCGGACCGGTTGGACCGGCGATCCGACCGCGTATTTTAAAACATTGAAAAAAATTGAGATGATTCAACTTATTCGGTAAACATTGTTTTGAAATATTCAGTTTATTCATTACTAATTTTGAGTTTGTTTGATACTCTTAATCACTTAAATTCATCTTTTTTATTTATTTTAAATTATCTAACTTATTAGTTAAACATTAAAATAAAATTGATTTTATTTATATCCATTAACTTATTAGCTTAGAATGTAACAATTTATTGCAAAATCACAATTTATTTAGACTTATAAATCAAATTAAAGTTACATCCATTTGGACCCAAAAAAGTTCATATTCCCAAGGAGTTGATATAATAATCTTTAGTAAATTTGGATTATGTACTTAGTTAGGTGAATTTTAAAATTAAAAATATATATATATTTGGCTAAGTGAAATTTAAATTTAAATTTAGAATTAAAACTGAAATTTCAAATTTCTATAGAATTGTTATTGTAAAATGATAGAATTATAATTTAATTTAAATTCTTATGTTTTATTAAAATTATTTAAATATATGTTATTAAGATATTTATTTTACCTAACTTACTAGGATAGTTCAATCTTCAATAATTTTTCTCTCGGGAATTATTCGGTTGAATGTATTAACTTAATAAATTTTATTAAAAAAAATATCGGTAGTTCTGGTTAAATTTCGATATTCTAAAAAAATATAATATTTGTTAAATATATTAACTTTCAAAAAAAATATTAATTCAAAAAATTAACTTATTAAATTATGTAAATTATATATTATATGTTCAATTTATTAAACTTATTGTAATTGTAAATAATAAAATAAAAAAATTATTTTGTTTGAAAAAACAAATAAATATTAAAATTACCATAGCTACAAAATATTAGAATTAAGAAAGATAAAATTAAATTGATTTTAATTTAGAATTGCAATTATTAATCTTAAATAAATAACCCAACTTAAAAATTAAAATTATTTCTTTAATTTTGATGTTATCAAACACAAAATAAATTAATTTTATAATAAATTGAAAATTTTCATACAAAATTTAAATTTTCCCAAAAATGATAGACTTTTATAATTAACCAGCATTTAGCCCGTGCATTTTCATGAGTAATAATATAAAAAAACCGTGAAAAAATTACGGATAACATTTTTTATTTTATTTTTAACCGTTTTAAGTTTATGGTGGGTCAACCCACAATCCGACCCAAGTATCCATTTACTCAACATCATTATATATTAGTTAGTTAAAAAGTTCAACTTATATTAATATTAAAACGTCCCGCGTTTATCAGATTTGGTGTTGAATTTAAAATATAAAGTCTTTGTAGCCTAGTTGGTTAAAGAGTTGTATTTGTTTTGTTAGGTTGTAAGTTCGAAACATACCTCTAGCATTTTTAATTTTATTTTTAACCGTTTTAAATTTAAAAACGGGTCAACCCACAATCCGACCCAAGTATCCAAATTAACCACAGCTCTCGACCCGGCAATCCGGACACTTTAAAAATTAAGCATCATTATATATATATAGATTAGTTAGTTAAAAAGTTGAACTTATATTAATATTAAAACGTCCCGCGTTTATCAAATTTTGTGTTGAATTTAAAATATAAAGTCTTTGTAGCCTAGTTGGTTAAAGAGTTGTACTTGTTTTGTTAGGTTGCAAGTTCAAAACATACCTCTAGCATTTTTAATTTTATTTTTAACCGTTTTAAATTTAAAAACGGGTCAACCCACAATCCGACCCAAGTATCCAAATTAACCACAGCTCTCGGCAATCCGGACACTTTAAAAATTAAGCATCATTATATATATATAGATTAGTAAATACAACACATTATTTTTTATTCAAAATTTTTATTAAAATATTTAGTATAAGAGATTATTTTTAAATTTTAAGTTAGGATATTTAAGGTGAGAGATTATTTTTAATATTTAATTTATATTTATTAAATAATGTAGTTTTCCGAACAAAACATAAATATAACAAAATAATAATAAATTTAAACGATCTTAGTTTCACTAATTCGACAATTTGTTGGTTTCAAGAATATTAAAAAAAATATACTGCAGAATCTTAATTTAAAAAGGGAATTATATAGGAGACTTATATATATATAATGATGTTTAAAGTCAACCAGGACCACAATAAACTAAGTAAGTCATCATGTATTTTTTCTCTACTCTTTCTTACTTACCATATATCATCTAACAAATTATCTATATAATATTAGTTCATATTAGTTGAAGATATAAACAATTTTTTTTTGTTATAAATGTAAATACATTTATAATTTTATAAATTTATTTTATTTAAATATATATATATAAATAATTATTTTTTTATAAATGCACGTAACTTCATTTTTTATATTTATTATTATATATATATATATATAAACAATTTATTATTATAAATACACCTATCTTCATCAATTTTATATTTATTTTATTTATATATATATATATATATATATATATATAAACAAATTTTATTTTGGTTATAAATGCATCTACCTTTATAATTTTCATATTTATTTTATTTATATATATAAACAATTTTTTTTGTGTTAAATGATCCTACTTTTATAATTTATCTATTTATATATAATATTACATTTTTTTATATATATAAACTATTATTTTTGTTATAAATTCAACTACCTTCATAATTTTTATATTTATTTTATATATATATATATATATATATATATATATATATATATATATATATATATATATATATATATATAATTTTGTTTTTGTTATAAATACATATACCTTCATATATATATTATATTTAATTTATATATATATATATTTATACATAAATAATTTTTTTTTTTGTTATAAATGTATATTCCATCATAATTTTTATATTTATATATAATATTAAAAAATTATTATATATATATATATATATAAATTTATTTATTTTTGTTATAAATACACTTACCATTATAAATTTTATATTTATGTTTATTTATATATATATAAAAATAAATTTTTGTTATAAATGTACCTATCTTATAAATATATATGTAATAGGAGACTCATAAATTTTATATTTAAAAAATCACATATTTTATATATATATATAAATATATATATTTTCTTTTTTTTATTAAGTATTTTAATACTTCAAATTAAAATATATATTATTTATTTTATATATATATATATATATATATTATATTTTATATATATATATAAATTCATATTTTTTAATAAATATCTTAATACTTCAAATTAGATATTTTCAAATCAAATAAACCTTATCAATTCTATTAAAAAATTATATATATAGTAATTGAATTGTACATCTAATATAAAATTTATTTCTTAAAAATCACCAATTTAACTTATATATTTATCAAATAATAAGAATAAAACTTAACTTTAAATAAAATAAACTTGATGAATTCTCATTAAAAAAATATCTATATTAATTGAAATTATTATTAAATATTAATTCAAGGTTTCAGTTATCGTATTATAAAAATTTAACTTTTAATTAAATAACCTACTTCTCATTAATTGAATTTAGCACTAAATATGTATAACTGTAATTTAATCAACTAGACTTTTCATCTTCTTCTCCACCCAACTATTTTCTACCTATAAATAATCCTAGATCAACAAGGTCCAATTGAAAGAGAGTTCCTATAAATATTCTTAAATCAACAAGGTCCAATTTAAAAGAGAATGTCCAATTGAAGAGAGAAGTGTGTTATACAATTGCTACAACCCAAAATCGTTCAGTCTCAAATCACGGGCTCTAGTATGTACAGATTTTCTTAGAAATTAAAGCTCCTGAAGAATCATCTCCAACACTTCGACAAGAAATGTTCAATAATATCTCCAACAGAGTTCTAGTTGAAAGAGAGAAACTGAATGAGGTACAGAAAATGTAATTAAATAGGGATAGTGATGAACAACTCAACGAGGATGAGAGGGATTCACTTGAAAACATTAGGAAGATGAGTGTCCTTGAATAGAACTTTATTAGACAAAATTCAAGACAAAACTGGCTCTCGTTGGGTGATAAAAATGCGGCTTACTTCTACAGAAAATGCAATGCCATAAATATGAGAAACAATGTGTATAGGCCGAAATAACGATGAAGGAGAATATGTTCAGAGTCAAAAGGGTGTGCAAGATCTGGCTATTGAGTTCTATAATAAGTTAATGGGTACTAGAAAACAACATCAAAGTCACCTGAATACTCTATATTAGATCATCGATAGGAAAATCTCAACTGAAGATAGTCGCGAGTTAATAAGAGTAGTCACGAGAATTGAGGTTAAAGAGGCTCTGTTCAATATTTATGGGAATAAGAGTCCGGATCCAGATGGGTTCAACGCACAGTTCTTCAAGGATAATTGGTTGGTTGTGAGTAATGATGTTACAGATGGGGTTCTGGAGTTTTTCAAGAATAGGAAGATGTTGAAGCAATGAAACACGGTTGTCCTGACCTTGATCCCCAAAACTATGGTGTCCGAAAAAGTACAAGATTTCAGACCAGTTTTCTTTTGCAATGTGGTTTATAAAATAATTTTAAAAATAATTTCTAAACGTATTAAAAAAGTCATAGAAAAAATTATAAATCTTAATCAGTCTACATACAATCCAGGTAGAACATTTTCTCATAATATTCTTCTCATGCCGAGCCTTCTCAAAGGCAACGGGAAAAAAAATATCCCCGAAAGTGGCTTTCAAAATAGACATCAAGAAAGATTTGACTCTGTTAGATGGGAAGTCATTCAGGACTTTCTGGTTGTTTATTCTTTTCCTAAGATTTTTATTGATTGGATTATGCAATGCGTTTTTTCAACATGTTTTGTTGTTAGCGGCAATGGAGTCCACGGTGGCTACTTAAAGGATGAAAACGGAGTAAGACAAGGGGACCCCCTCTCTTCTTACATTTTCGTAGTTATCATGGAGATCTTTGAGAGCAACTTCACGATGTTTCAAAAGAGTCGTCCATACGTATTTCACTCGTTCTGTGAGGTAGAGGAGGTAACTCATTTATACTTTGCTGACGATTTGTTCGTTTTTGCACACACTGATGTTGACTCCATTAAAACTATTAGGGCTGCACTAACATTTCTTTCTGAGGTTACATGTCTTACTATTAATGAATGCAAACGTGTGGCTTTTACGGATGAGTGAATGACGAAACAAAGCAGGACATCTTCAACATTATGGGCATTGAGGAAGGAAGCTTTCCTCTAAGTTACTTATGATTCCGTTAACCGCAAAATTGATTGAGATCTCACACTCCAAGTCACTGATTTAAAAGGTAAGAAACATGATTTCTGGCTGAGCAGCGAAGAAACTTTCTTATGCAGGGAAGATTGAGCTTATCAAGAGTGTAGTCATGGGCATAATTGGATATTGGGCGCATCAGATGGTCATTCTGAAAAAGATAATGAAGGAACTGGATATGTTAATGCGGAATTTCATCTAGGGCAGTAGCGGAAGAGTGGGAAAGAAAGTTAAATGGACCGCTCTCTACAAATCGAAGGAGGAGAGAGGCATCAGACTTAAGAACTGTGTCGAGTGGAACAAAGCTCTAATCTTCAAGCATATGTGGACATTGAAACGCAACTAGGAATCATTATGGATCAAATGGGTACACATGAGGTTTATGAAATAGGAAACCAGTATCTAGACTTTAAGAATCAACGAAGGTATGAGCTAGTCACTCAAGAAAATTCTTAAACTAAGAAACGATATAGCAGATCTCTATGACATTCGGCTAGGGGACGGAAAATGCATTCTATTCTGGCACAACACCTAGTTTGAAAATCAGGCTATCATTCACAAGGAGGAGTTCAAGAATATATGCATTAGAAGAGACTGTGTAGTGGCGAAAATCAAAGATATCAAAGAAAGGAATTGGGACTCACTCCTGAGAAGAGTCTAGAAAGGCAGATGATACTGGATCACATAAGCAGCATACAACTTCACGATAGACCCGACGTTCATGAATGGAAAGCCGAAGACAATGGGAAGCTAGTTTTAAAGAGAATATGAGAGGTAACTCAAGAAAAAGAATTGAAAGTAGATTAGGCTGCTCTTGTATGGTCAGTCAAGATCATTCCACGATACCCATTCATCCTATGACTTTCCTTCTAGGAAAGACTCAACACTCCAGACCACATCAATAAGTATATGAGCATCCCAGACGTGAACTGTCTACTATGCAACGGAAACGAGGAAACTACTAATCACCTATTTGGAAGCTGTAGTATTGTTATGGAGCTTTGGGATTATTTTGTAAAGAGTTTGTAGCTGATTAGTTTCACGAAAGAATGGAAAGAAATTACGGAGATAGCAGTACTCAAATCCAAAGGAAACAGATTCACAACAAACATATTCAAATGTGGCTTTGGAGTAGTGGTCTACAACATATGGATGGAGAAAAACGCAAGAGTTTATGACAGAATCCGTAGGAGCATTGAAGAGATGTGGAGAGAAATCGTGTCGGATTGTGGCGCCCTCGTGGGAACATGGAGGAGAATTCCAAGCAATGAGCAGAACTATAACATATGCAGAAATTGGAATCTACCTTTTTAGAAATCACTAGAATTAAATGCATTGTAATGAGATTATTTTTAATTTTTAAGTTAGGATATTTAAGGTGAGAGATTATTTTTTATTTTTAATTAATATTTTATAAATTAATGTAGTCTTATAGGAATTAAACAACCCGAACAAAATAGAAATCGAACAAAATAATAATAAATTTAAACAATAAATTACAAAATCTTAGTTTCACTAATTTAACAATTTTTTGGTTTCAAAAATATTAAAAAAAATATATTGTAGAATCTTGTTTTATAAAGGAAATTATATATGAGACTTACCATATATAAACTATTATTTTATTTTTTTTATTTTTTATTTTTATAAATGCAACTACCTTCATCATTTTTATATTTATTTTATATATATATATATATATATATATATATATATACAATTTTTTTTATTTATAAATGCACATTTATATATATATATATATATATATTATATTTATTTTATTTAAATATATATATTCTTTTATAATTTTTATATTTATATATAATATTACAAAATTATTTTATTTATATATATATATATATATATATATATAAACAATTATTTTTTGGTTATAAACACACTTACCTTAATAAATTTTATATATATATAAAAATAATTTTTTTTATAAATGCACCTACCTTATAAATAAAATATATGTATTATGAGAGAAATCATAAATTTTATATTTAAAAAATCACATATTATATATATATATATATATATATATATATATATATATATATATTTTTATTATTAAATATCTTAATACTTCAAATTAGATATTTTCAAATCAAATAAACCTTATGAATTCTATCAAAATAATTATATATATATATATATATTAATTGAGTTGTACATTTAATATAAAATTTATTTATTAAAAATCACCAATTTAACTTATATATTTATCCAATATTAATTATAAAATTTATCCTTAAATATAAATAAACTTGATGAATTCTCATTAAAAAATGATGTATTTTAATTGAGTTTATTATTAAATATTAATTCAAGATTTCAGTTATCTTATTATAAAATTTAACTTTAAATTAAATAACCTAAAAACTTCTAATTAATTGAATTTAACACTAAATATTAATTATGAAACTGCAACAACATCCAACGTATGTATAACTGTAATTAAACCAACTAGACTTTTCATATTTCTTCTCACTCAACTATTTTCTACCTATAAATAATCCTTAATCAACAAGATCCAATTAAAAGAGAGTTCCTATAAATGATCTTAAATCAACAAGGTCCAATTTAAAATAAAATGTCCAATTGAAGAGAGAAGAGTGTCATATACAATTGCTATAACCTCAAATCGTTTAGTCTCGGTATGATCTTCTCATTTTCTCTATCAATATCATGTTTTCGATAATTGAATTTGTATTACGTTATGTTTCAACAATCCGTTGTTCACTGTTTTTTTTTTCTTCAGAATTTAACCATTTCAAGTAGTTGCAACAAAATCTTACACATTTTATCGATATTCATTTAAAATCAACAAGGCAAAAAGGCACCACAATAATTCATGTTATCAGGTATAATCCATATATATTTTCTCTCTCCTACTCTCTTTTCTTTATTAATTTTTTTTACCTTAACATATATCATCTAAAAAATTATCTATATTAATTGAGTTTATTATTAAATATTAATTCAAGATATAAACAATTTTTTTTTTGTTATAAATGCTAGGAGTGGGTCGGTACGGTATACCTTAATGTTTTATTCATACCTTATACCTTACCTAAAATTTCGGTATACAAAAATGCATATCTTTTCCTTACCTTGATTTCGATATACCTACATTTACCTTACCTTGATTTCGACATACCTTAATTTCGGTACGGTATCAATATTATACCTTTGATACCTAAAAAACATATTAACCTAAAAAAAATTAAACTCCTCGGTAATGTAGATATTGCATATATTGAATAATTTTCAGTATAATTATATTTTGATATTATTCAAAAATTATATTTCTATAATTAAATTAATATCAAATCTATTTAATTATTTTCTTATAATTATTATATATATATATATATATATATATTTTAACTTATAAATACTATATATATACCAAAATTTTAAAAATCTCATACCTTTACTGTAACAATAATTTCGGTATCAGTATCATACCTTATTATTTTTCGGTATACCTTAAAAATCGATATTTTCGATATATTACGGTACGATATTTTTGATATATACCTTTAATATCGGTAATTTTTCTCACCCTGATAAATGCAATTACCTTCATAATTTTTATATTTATATATAATATTACATATTTATTTATATATATATAAACAATATTTTTGTTGTAAATGTATTTGGTCTCTATTTCGATTATTTTTTCTTGGTGGATTATGTGACTCGAAATAATATTTTAGCTATGTACAAGGAGCTAATATTTCTCAACTCTTCTGAAAGATATTTCTTAAATTTAATGTGTCGGTATACTGGATTTTTCCACGATTTTGATATAATCATCCAACTTGGTTTGCGAGATTTGAGGCCTATTAAGCTTGTGAAGCCTTTCTTGTCCATTCTAAGAAGTTCTTCATATATGTAGTAGATATGTGTAGAATTTTATACTTGGAGGATTTCAAAGTTGAGGAGGTATAGGAAGAAATTTCGCCTTATGCTCATCAAGGGAACTGTTTACCTGGTTCCGTAAAAGAGGATATTTTGTACCCTCATTGGTTAGGACACTAGATGTCTAGGGTTTGGAAATTTTTCGCAAATCTAAAAACTGATATGGAGATATTTCGCATTAGAACAAGACTCTATCATTTTGGTGGCTACCTCTAAACTCTTATATTTTGCATAACTTTTATGTGGAGCGTTATAATTTAATGTACATTTTATATATAATGAAATCAATATATATATATGTATTGATTTATTTTAAGTGTATGTTCTTGTAACTATTGTTAAAAATATTTTAATATTTTAGATCTAGTTTTCCATAATTTAATAGTAGTTTTTTTTCTCTTTTATGGGGTTAATTTTTGTTATATTTTAATTTTTATTTTTTTTTGGAATGTGTACATTTTTTTTCCTTTGGTTTATAATGATCATATATGTTTATACAATTTTTTTATAGGTCCAACATTTAAAGATATGTTTACCTAAAAATTCTTTGTAGGTCTAATATTTGAAGATATATTTATAAAATAAGTAGACTTCTCTAATAGTTGTTCTCTAACCGTTGTTTATTTGGTTATTGATTATGTCTTTTTATAAATACATAAACATAAAAAATTCATGATTATTTTGACAATTATTTTGATATATATATATATATATATATATATATATATATATATATATATAATTTCTGTATATATATATATAATTTATGTATAAATATTTCATACAATTTACTTATATTAATTTTACTTATATTATGAAACAACTACTAATAATTAATTTCTTTTTTATTTTTCTTCTAATTATATATATATATATATATATATATATATATATATATTATATTTTCTCTTCATATAAATATATTCTCTTTAATTAAATTAAATATTCTATAAAAACTTAGTTTATATTTTGCTTATACAACGTAGGATATCCTATTAGTATATTTAAAACTAATAGTATAAAGAATGGTGTGCACTGTTTTCCAAAAAAATCCCAGAAATACTTAAGCAGAAATTTTGAAGTACAAATATTTATTATCTCTAAAATCTTCGTATCTTCTCACCGTCCAATTAATACCTTCCTTCCAGATTTTTTTGTATCGTGTTTGGATTTATTTGGTATGCCTTTATTCGTTTGATCTTGACAATTTTTTATTTTTAAAGTTTTTAGATTTTTTATATTCACCCATCCTACTAATGATTAAAAAATAAAATATGTGGTTAAATATTTTATTTTATTATTAATAAAATAACTAATTACCCATAACATCTCAATTATTTCTTAACATCACAATAATTTATTATTACAAATTATGATTCATTTATTTTGATGTGATCAAACTTGACAATTCAACGTATTAACGACAAATGCAAGTTCCATCCATACACTTTGACATATGATTTAATCCGCACTTCAAAGGACAAGTTAGTTGACACTCCAATTGACTTTTCTTTATTGCTCTAAATTCATCATCAGATGTCAATATTGTAATTGTACCTAACAAATATTTATATATTTACAAAAAATATATTTATAAATATTGAAAATTATTGAAAATATCATTAAATAAAATGTATTTATATATATAACTAAAGATTATTTAGTAATTAATAATTTTTTAATTGAAGGACTAACCTGTCATAATAATAATTAACAAGAAAGTCAAAGTTATTTGTGGTACCCCTAAGATCCTTGGCGCAGAGGAGTCTGAATCTTGGCATCCATTGCAACTCCCCATGCTGGTAAGTTGCGGGTCGCTCTGATCACTCATCGGTTCCAACATGCGCATATCAAAATGAGTCTTGAGGTCTTGGGTAGAAAGACTGGGCCAGGGAGCAGCAAGTATAAGAGCCGAAATAGGAGTAGAGGAGGGCGCACCGGACGTTGTTTTGGTTTCCATAGCGGGTTATGAAGCGACTATCACCGGTAAGTTGCGGGTAGACCCGGTAGCACATCGACAAAGAAATATTGTTTTTCATTTTGTTTTGTAGTGATTAGGGTTTGACTCTCAAAGAAGTTCATCTGCACGAACATTTGACTCGGCCAACCGCGCGGCTTCTCCTCAACCAACTACGGCTAATCCGGATGATGAGCAGAACGTAGCCTAACAAGTTCCTCCACCAAATCCTGCAGAATCATCGGCAAGCAAAGCCAACAAATCTACATCTAAGGGGGCTTCGACCCATGAGGTAAGTACCCCTATCCTAACTCATATTCCTGAACTTAGGAACTCTCCTATACAAACTGTTGGGGGTGCGGTTGAAGAAGTCCAGTAGAGGACTTCAGATAAAATTAATGACGTTGTGGATGTTGTCAATCGGGTTACGAAAACCGAGGTGACAAGCAAAATTCTTGAGACCGGTCAGACTGATGAAGCTGATCGGATAGATGATGATGCCAAGGCCAAAGAAACGGCCGAAAATGTGGAAAAAATGGTGGCCAAAAATGAGGAAAAATCTTGAGATTCAATCGAGGTTTCTAACTTCGGACCGAGAAGTTTGATCTGGGACCGATCCTCTCAAGTCCACGACCGAAGAAACCTAGACCTAGGACCGAGCAGCCTGAGTTCGAGACCAAGTCTCTCGAACTCTAGATCGAGCCTTCCGGTCCCTTGACTCATGCGCCTAAGCCATGGTCTAGACCACCCCGGTCTAGAGTGAGCTTGTCCGATCCCAGATCACCAAAACCAAACCCAAACCCTAGGATTTGAGTCCTAAGGCATGTTTGGTTCTACTTTTAAAAATCCAAAATTATTTTTGTAATTTTGGAACCCAAAACCATTTTCAAATAATCTCAAAAGGTCAGAAAATAATATTTCAATATTTTCAGGATATTTCCTAAATCGATATTTTGGCTAAAATCCTGTTTGGAATTTATTTTTAAATTCTAACACTTTTATGATATTTTTCAGGGTATTTACTTTGTATTTTATCCACACAATCGCATTTACGGCCGTCTAAATAATTTTGTACAATTATTTATGTAATCTAAACCTATCCTTGTTTAGGACCACTAGACTACTAATTAAAGAAAATAAATGTTATAAATAAATTTTAAGTAGCCAAACTTTGTTTATTTAAATAAAACGTATTTTGACGAATGTGAATGACATAGTGCGAAAGCCATTTCCCGAGCGTTACTAAAATACGAACCCCTTACAAAAATTCTGGTATAAATGCGTTTATACACGTATTATTTTATTGATTTTCATAAAATCAATAGGCAACACTAATTTTAAATCAATAAACTTTTTAATTAGTTATGTTTAATTAATTTAAACTAGGTTTTGACCAAATTATCAGTTGGCCCCAGATTATAAAAAATTGAATAAAATTAATTAATTTTACATAATTAATTCCAAAAGCTCTCAAGAATTATTTTAAAAATCTTTTAAAATAATAATTTTTTTAAAAGAATCCTACCACGCAAATCAAGGTTGAAACTCATCCGAACATCGAGCCTCCCCGCAATATTTCCCTGTATTGCCACGTGCTAAACTACGGAGGGAAGCAATTCTTAGGGGTTACAATAAGAAAATGGTATTAATTTACAATTCATTTCATATATAATATATCAACCAAACAATGTTACAATGCTACAAATGGTATTAATTTACAACTCATTTCATATATAATGCAACAAATTTATTTGATTTTTCAGGAAATTGGATCCTAACATTATTCACTTTTGACTTCAGGATCCCCACAACATATTTTATCCTACAAATTCAATATTGGTGTCATTTCTAGACCTATATAACTAAAAATATAACCTTTCTGAAAATGTCTAGAATTGTAAATTCAATGTTGGTGCCATTATAGACCTATATAACTGAAAATAAAAATTTGGGCAGATTTATAAATCTATATAACTTTGGCCAATAAAATTAAAACTCAGGACCTATATAACTAAAAATAAAAATTTGGCTAGAATTACAAATTAGTTTAAGATTCTATATTGTAACTTAAATTTGTTATTATCTTTAACCGAATATTAAGAGTTATTATCATTAACTTGTAATTATTAAAATAAACACCTAATTTACTTAAAATGTGTAGCACAATATTAGTAGTATCAATAGGTCTATTCTAATATTTAGGTTTTATTTTTTGTGACTAAGAGCAGTTTCAGTAGCCCCTCGACTAAGGGTTTTTTAAATGAATACAGATTCAAAAACCTAACTTGCTTAAAATGTGTAGTATCAGTAGGTCTATTCTAATATTTAGGTTTTGTTTCTAAATGTGTGACTAAAGTTTTTGTAAATGAATACAGATCCAAAAACTAGAAATAGAAATAAAAATAAATTCCAAACATTAAATTAAGTTCCCGAACATGGACATGTCCGGGATAACCCTAACTACATGATGATCATGTTCAGGAACTTACCTTCTATTAGTATTCGACTTGGATGTAGTGGAAAGAAATTGATTCTCCTGAAAAGTAAAAGTAAATGATTTTAGGGTTTGAACTGTTCGGTAACATTGTTGTTCGCCATTGAAAACTTATCATTTTAGAATTTACTGAAGAAGATACTCAAAAGAAAGAACAAATCGCCGAAATTCAAAGTCGCAAAAAATGGAAAAAGAAAGCCGAAGTCGCGGAAGAATAAAGAAGACAGCTAAAAATGCGGAAGAAGGAAGAAGAACGGAAACGCATAAATCGAAAATGAAGAGAATGAGGAAGAGATGGAATAGAGAGGGATTAAAAAAAATATTATTAATTTATATTTTCTTTATTTTTCCTTAATTTTATAGTCCACCGTGCTCTCTTTTTTTCAATATGGCTGCCAGGTGAAAGGTCACTAGGGAGTTCTTTTTTTCAATATGGTTGCCAAGTGGAAGGTCACTAGGGAGTTGCAGTCCAACCTCACTCTCCCTATCATTTTTCTTAATTATTTATATATATTTTAGTTTAAAATATTTTTTGTTTAATTATTTATTATAATTATTTATTTATTTTAAAACAATTAATTATATTCCATTAATAAGTTTACTCAAATTCCAAATCTATTATATATCTATTATGATAAAAAAAAAAGTACTACCTACTTTACATGAATATTCAAATTAAAAGAAGTCTCGACTCTTTAGTCAGCAATCCGAACACATTAAATTTAAGTATTATTATTATATACTCATTAACTTACAATCGGGTTTATGATAAAAATTCGACTAAGTCTCAGATAAATATAAATATCCAAATTAATCATAAGTCTCAATCCAACACTCCAAATATTTTAAATTTAAACATTATTATTATTATATTATGAAGAGCAGAAAAACTAGAAAAGTCAGGAGTTTGAAGCTTAAGTCGAAGATAAGGAAGACAAAAACACAGAAATTCAAGTTGAAGATAACAAAGGTAAAAGTCCTGAAATTCTCAGAAATAATTCTTTCTATCAAACCAGAATGGTCTCGTACAAAGAGAGAATTCAAAATGAGAAACAACAATACTCATCATCCTCTTCAATACAATATCCTTACATCTTCAAAGGAAGGGGAAGAGGAACTGGAAGGGGAAGAGGAAGGGGAAGAGGAAAGGGAAGAAGGCCTCTCAATTAAGATAAATGAGATGCGAAAATTCTAGGCTGGAATAGTTAGGTTTGAATGTAGTCTTTTCTGTTTGTAATCTCTATTTTTTTTAGAATGTATGAATGCTACTAATCAGGTTTTTAGGGTCTTTTGATTGTCATCCTTAATCATAGCTAGGGTTTGTCTAGCTTTGATTTATGACCCTTCCACTTTTGGAATTTTAATGAAATGATTTTAACCGTTTTCCCAAAAAACAACAACATGTTTAATTAATTTTGATTTGTTTAACACATTTTTAAACTTATCAAAATTAAATTTTTTAACACTTTATTTACAAAATTAAATATATAAGTTAGAAAATTAATAATGTATGGATAAGGGAGGAGGGAATATCTAGAATTAGTAGAGGGCTGGAGGGCTGGCATGTGAGCGGATGAAGAGGGAGAGTTAAATTTTTTTTAATAGTTTGTTTGAGTACTTTAACTAACTCAACTCAAATTCAAGCCAATCCAAATTTAACCCAAAGTAAATTATCTTATCCAAATTCATATTTTTAGTTAGGGTTAGTGTTTAGGTCAACCAAAAATATGGGTATCTCAAATTATTATATAAAATTCATATCTATACTTATTCCTTGGATTTTAAAATAAATAAATATTTTTGAAGACATTGTCGCGACGATTAGACTCTCAAATTAATTAATTCGGACTTCAAATAAATAATAATATATATAATGAGTTAGGCCTTGTTCGGATTGAGGTTTTTTAAAAAACCTAGAGGAAGAAAAAAATAATGATTGGTGATGATTTTGAGGAGGTGATGATTATTTTTGGTAAAAAGACTTAAAGGGTATTGGTATATATAAATAAAATAATAAATAATATTTTAAAATAGATGGTATTTTGGTATTTTTATTAATGAAATGAGTGATGTGATTGTTGAGAAGTGATTGATTGGAAAATTGATTTCGAATGTAGGTATACTCTTCATTTATATTAATCGATGCATCAAATCATAAATATTATTACCTAACCTACCATGTCATAAAATGGAAGTCTCTAATAAATAATAGAAGAATTATTTTTTTACATTTATACTTAGTTTAATTGTCATTACATTGAGGTTAAAGATCCCATCATTAACATAACTTCTACCTACAAACATTTCACTTTTGGATAAAATAAATTTTCCGACTCAATCACATTTCTAAAACCATGCTTACTTAAAAGAAATCAAAAACCATTTTTTTTCCAAATTTTTTGGAACATACAACACTTAGTCAAAGTTAAGTCTTTCCTCGAAGACAGCCTTAATACCACTTTTCCTTCACCTTGTATGTCCAAAGTGACAGAATTCCCAAGGAATTTTTTTACCATTCTTCACTTCTTCGAGACTTGAAAATACTTCTTTTTTTGGAGAAAACATGTATTGTAGTTCCTGTTTCAATCCACCATTCTCGTGGATTAGACACCACCAAGTTAATCTCAGATATCACCGCACACATATCCATGTCCGACAATCCTTGATTTAAGTTAGCCTCTCAAACACTCCTCGACTTTTTACAATCGGAAGATCTATGGCCCATGTCATTGCAATTAAAACACTTTCCCGTGAACTTTTTAAAAATTTCACCTTTGAGATGAAGATTCTGATTTTTGACAAAAGAATTGTGTTTCTTCTTGTCTTTACCATATTCCACCACATTTTTCTTTAGCCACATTTTGACTAAAGTATTTATGTGGGGCACTTTTACTTTCCTCATCAATGCGTAGACGGATCACCAATTCTTCTACGTTCATCTCCTTTCACTTAAGCTTAATGTAGTTATTGAAATTGTTTCAAGACGGTGGCCACTTCTTAATAATAGTTTCCAATTACAAAGTTTCTCCTAGTTTCATACCCTCATCATGAATTTCATGCAAAATAACTTGCATTTCTTAAATTTGTTCAATGAGCGGTCTTAAATATACCATTTTGTAGTCCAAAAATCAACCGACTATAAACCTTTTTGCACCAGCTTCTTCAGTTTTATATTTACGTTCAAGAGATTGTCATAGTTCTTTGGTCGTATTTTTTTCACTATACACATTGTACAATGAATTTGACAAACCATTCAATACATAATTTCTACATAAGAAATATAAATGGTGCCAAGCATTAATGGCCGATGCCGCTTGCTCATTAACTTTCGGATGCACGTTCGCATCTTTTTATGAGTTCACATTTGTCTCATAGTCTTAGGTGTGTGAGGATCCTCCGTGAGGAATCGTGCGAAACTCAAAGTCGTGAGGGAGAAAAACATTTTATGCTGACATCTCTTAAAGTTTGAGCCGTTAAACATTTCCGGCTTATCTAGATGGTTAACAGGAAATCGACATCTTCATGTTGGAAGTAGGTGTTTCGATAGTCATTTATGAAATAAACAAGAAACTTGTAAAATTTCTATATAAGTAATATGATAACTATTTTAAGATTGTTGGTAATCTTATCTCGAACAAATACACATAAATAATACTATATAAGTACAGAAAAATGATAATAGAAGAGATACAATAGATTATTAAATAAAACGAAGAAAAAATCTTCTTGTTTTCTCCAAGGCCTATGAAAATTACTGTTCTTTTAAAATAGTTTCATCGTCTCTCGTTTGTGCTAGAGAGTTTTGTCGGTGGCTGATTCCCATGGTACAATAGAACCTATAATAGTTTAGCACAAAAAAACCACCACAAAGAGAACTTGACAAAATTACTTGAATCCAATCACTATGTATCAAACGAAAATAATTGAGTCAAGAAACTCGAAGAACACTCACAAAAATAAGAAAAGACTTTTGGAATTATAGAGTAAGAAATGATAAGATGATGTGTTGAATATCTCATTAATAATATTTAACTACCAATATTATTTGTTCTCCAATGAATATCTCATTACTAATCTCGTGACCTCACTTATAGTATTTTGTACCTCAACCATATCATATCATTACCGTGACCTTTTTACCCTCACTTCAATAAACGAACCACCAATCCAATCGACCTCTCATCTTGTGACCCCACCAAGACACTTTGCTCAAACAAACATCTCAATCACACATTTAACCACTAATATTCTTTTTTCCCAATAGACAACTCTCATTACTAATATTGTGACCTCCCACACTTTCACACGTCTCTCACCTCTCACCAAACCAACCACCAAAATCACAATTGACCTCTTCATCTCTTGAACTCACACTTTTAGACGCCTCTTATTCCTTGGAAAATCAACCACCGATCACAATCGATCTCTAATATCATGACCTCACACTTCGGTCAATCAACATCTTATTCACATATATTTTTAACCACCAATTACTATAGACATTTAATCTCATGATCTTACAATCCTTTTTTACCGGTCTTTTATTCCTCATCAAACCAACCACCAATCTCAATCTTATTGACATCTTATCCCTTGGAAAACTAACCATTAATCTCATCGACATATCATCTCATGACCTCATACTTCCACATGCTTTTAATTCCTCGACAAACCAACTCCCAATCACAATTGACATCTAATCTCGTGACCTTACAATCCTTTATTACCCCCTATTATCACTCGCCAAATCAACCACCAATTTCAGTTGACCTCTCATCTCATGACCTCATTTTTTTCTTTTGTTTGTGCCATTAATAATTTGATGTCAAATAATAAGTTTGATAAGAGAATGAAATCTTTATCATTGTTGGCTTTCAGGAATCAAAACTCTAACTTGATTGCAATTGTGTATAATATATTTGCATGAATAGCTTGGCTAATTTCTGTTTATGCATGAATAATATCACCTTGCTCATTACAAGCAACAATTGCTTCAATTACCTTAAATAACGATATTAACAATCACAAAAATGAATTGAGTGTATTTGGAGTCTTCATGTCCAAGTGAATAGAGAATGGATGTAGTTCACAAAAACTTGGAATTGATTATACTTAAAAAGTTTAGACAGAATTTCTCCCAAGTCTATAGTGGTTGATTCCAAAAACATAAATTCCATATTTTCAATGTAACTCTATAGTTTTTTTTAATGAAGTAAACCAAAAATGATTTTGATCCATTCTGAGAAGCCAATATTTTGAGGGAAAAAGATCACTAGTAAAAATAGGGGTAATAGCGAGCAATAATAGCAATTGGTATAAAGATCAATTGATATTATCAAGGTAGTAGCGATTGGTTATAATTCCAATCGCTACTACCTTGATAATAACGCGTTTTAGAAGCGTTAGTCCTTAGTAGTGATCAAAATAAAATCCATTCCATTTTACTTACTTAATAAGGATTGGATAAGTGACCAATCGCTATTACCTTTAATTAATAATCTCTATTTCCCTTTCCTTAACCCGCTCCTCTACTATCTCCGATCCCTTTCCTAAACCCTATTACCTTTAATTAATAGATCTCTACTTTAGATCTTCAATCTCCTCTCCCGTTCATCATCATCATCAATCCTAATCGGATCTCTCCCGTTGCATTAATCAAAGCTATCATTGGACCTCTAATACGTTCGTATCTCCTAATCGGATCTCTCAACTGTAAGACTACGATTATACTAATCGACGATGAACAACTATCGGTTTTTCTAATGATTTCATCCATTGGCATTATAGATGAAATCTCGGAATTTAGGGTTTCAAATCCTAATCCTGCCATTTCATAAACAATCGGTTGTTCGATTTAGACTCGTTTTTGGTTGGTTTTGTTTCAACCCTAGGTCAATTACCAAACAAACTCGTCTTTCTACTAGAAAGCCCAAAACAGTGGAATTCTACGGAGTTCGCCCAACGGCAATAGACGGCGACGCACTTCCGCTTATAGAAGAGTTTCTATCCGGAATTCAAGGGTTTCTTTCTGTCAGATTTGAAAAATGGTAAGTGTTTTTAGTTTTCAAGCTTTAATCCTTTAATTGCTGTCCTATTAAGCTAAGCTTTAACAGTTTATGTTTTCAAGACAGTTAAGGCCTTGAAGGCAAGTGATTGACACTTTATCTTGAAGGTGCTTTTGATGTATTTTACAGCCACCCACAGGTTAGATCGTATGCATATTCTAGACATGTGGAAGAACTATACAAAAGATACAAAGGCAAGTTTATGTTTCATGCCTTTTATCCATTTGCTCGAAAATGTTCAAATTATCGAGTGTTTACATTGTGGATGCACCATTTGAGACTGTTTCAGCAATAGAAAGTTGATACTATGCATATCACATGTTTGAGAAAATGCTATGTGACTAACCTGTGTTATTACTTATTAAGAATGGTTTGTACACGTATCTTGAGAAAATTAATAAATGGGTTTTCATTCTTATATTTAGACTAATATTGTATGTAGATTCTTATTAAATTATTAAACCAGGTGAAACTCATGAGATTCCATGTATTTGAGATAAATTGCTTAATTTGAGCTTATGTAACTGTTATTTTTTTTTAATTGTTGTGGAGTATGTCACTAATATGGTACATCATGAATTTGATTCTACATCTTTTGTGTCCTTAATTTCTTTACTTTCTCTAGATTAATGGGTATATTTCACTTGTCCAATTTTGAATTATATGCAGGTGCATAAAGCTCAAGATACTGCTACTAAAAGAGGAAAACTTCTCATAGAAGATTTTATGTTTTTAATCCGAAAGGTATTTCTATTTCCTTTAGCTTTGATTATTTTCTTTAGTTTTTTGGTTAATGGCTCGGATTTTTATTTAGGTTGTAGAAAAAATTCGAATAGATGAGCGTGTATCCATAATAGATAAGACAAATTTAAGATATCTTCCCAGGCTTCCAAAAAAGTTGATTTGGTGATTTTGGACCTTTCTTTTATCTGAATAAATTCTGACATAATGGATGACAATATACATATGGAAGAAAAAGGTTCCACAAGTTCTTACCCATTTATTGACAATATTGATAATAACGTGGAGGAGCAAATATCATGGAGACCTAGTTTCATTCTTGATTTTAGTGATATTTATTTAAGTGTGTGCCTTATTTTATTAATTGATTTGAGTTTTCCTTTATTTTTTTAGCAACAACCTTATCTTGGAATTCTTTTTGGTTTGTAGGTGATCTCATTTTTGATGATATTGTCGTTCCTTAATTTGAATGATTGTGTCAAAAAAAAATGACTGTGTTGAAGAAAGCCGTTGATGAATGAGATTTATTTATTATTATTTTTTAAAAAGGGTCTATAGCGATTGGTTAAATTACCAATCACCATAGCCTTAATAAACATTACTGATTGGTACTAAACCAATCGCCATAGTGAGCAACGATTGGTTATTACACCAATCGTTATAGGCCTATAACAATTGGTTATCTACCAATTGCCGTTTCCAATTAAGGCAACAACGAGAAGACTTTTGCCGATTGAGAGCGATTGGTATATGACCAATCTCTATAGGCCTATAACGATTGGTTTAGAGGTTTTAGTAATCCCTATAGGGTCTTTTTTTTACTAGTGGATATATGGAGATAAGAAACTAGATAGCTTTGATAAATGGGTAGGGTAGAAAAGTATACGTTAAGGATTTTTCATTATAATTGCAAAGTTCAAAAACACATGGAATCTAAAACTTTGTTGTTAATTGAGAAATATTGGTAATCTTATCTTGAACAAATTCACATAATTACTATACCAATACAAAAAATGATAATAGAAGAAATACAATAGATTATTAAATAAGAGGAGTGATAGGGGAAGAGAATTTAGAAAGGAAATATGAGAGGGAATGACGTGTCACCACATTAGTAACTAGAAAAAAAAATAAAAGGTGAGGAGAGAAGAGAGAGAAAATTTATTAATTTTTCAAAGAATTAGATTGCGCCAAATCATTCCCTCTCCCAAATTCCTTCCCCTAACCATTTCTCATTTGTTATGAGGTTGTGAAAATCAAAATTTCTTGAAATAGTTTATCGTATCCCGTTTGTACTGGAGAGTTTTGTCAGTGACTTCTTCCCAAAGTTAAATAGAACCTACAATAGTTTAGCACATAAAATCACTACAATAACGAACTTGCCAAAATTACCTGAATCCAATCACTAGGTTTCAAACATAAATAGTCGAGTCAAGAAACTCGAAGAACACTCACAAAGATAAAGAAAGGCTTTTGGAATTCTAGAGTGAAAAATGATAAGATGATGTGTTGAAAGGAATTAAAATGAAGGAATGTATATAGCTGAAAATTAAACCCTAAAACCATTCATCAATTCTTTAATTCAACGTCCAAAAATACATTCATCAATGGTTAACCTTGTTTTCCTTTTCATTACATTAATATTTCCTCTTCATTAGAAAATGCAAGCTACAAATGTTCAATTTATGAGCACATAATTGATAGCAATAAGTATTTTTTTTTATTACAGTAGCAATTAACATTATTTGTTAATTGACTCATTCAAAGCATTAAGGTTTTTTTTGGAAAACGATTAAAATTATTTCATTAAAATTCAAAAAATGGGAAGGTCAATTATCAAAGTTAGACAAACCCTAGTTATGATTAAAAGATGACAATTAAATGTCCATAAAGAACCTGATTAATAATAATCAAACATACAAACAAAAATTACAAATAAATATTATAAACTGTATCAAATCCTAATTATTCAAATTAGGATTTTTATTTCCATACCAACATGTTATCTTCGTCATCCCCTTTTCCTTCCTCTTGTAATGAAATTGGAATGAACTAAAAAAGTTGATGAATATTGCCTATTCTCATTTTAATTTCTTTCTTTATATGAACCCGTTCTGATTTGATAGAAATAATTATTTTCTAGGATTTCCGTGCTCTTCACCTTATTGTTCTCAGCTTGAATTTCTAGATCATTGTCTTCATTTACTTCAACTTCAACATTAGAATCCTCAACAAATTTGGATTTCTCTGTATCAACCTTAGAATTTTCTTTTCTTCTTAATTAGCCTGAGTATCTTTCTCTCTGTTTTCATTAGCAACCACTTTAACTTGATTTTATTGTGAATCTTCAACTATGCTTTCGTACTGAATTCTTCTTGTACAAAATTTTCTTATCTTTTGTTTCATGTTCTTTAACCTCATTTTTCTATTTGATTATAGACACCTTTGTTTCATTTTCCTGCATCTTTACTTGCTAACCTTTATGTATTTTCTGATCTTCTTCCTTAGCCAAATCATATTTTTAGTTTGTATGTTGGAAGGTATTGCAGAAAGATTATCTGTCTAGTCTCCACTTATAAGTGATTTCCATGATAGTATGTTTTCCTTTTCTGTCTACTACTGTCATACTTTTTAACAGTGTGCTTCTAGGATGCACTTTAATACTAATTCTAGCAAATGATAGGTGCTCTCCTCCTTTAGTAATTGGGTTCATGTATAATGGTTTACCCAATAAACCTGCAAAATGACTAAGGGCTTCATAATTGTACATATGTACAAGTATATTCCAGAGCTTAAACCATATATGTGCAGTTTCTTTTGGCTTACTCAATAGGTTCAAGTCTTCGGACTATTTTTCCAACTTCATATAGTTGGATCCTATATGTATGTCCATTTTCTATAATTTCCTTCAGATTAGATCCTTTCTTGAATTTCAGAAAATATAAATAATGAACATTTGCTAAAATCTTATCCAACCCTTTTCCTTCCCATTGCTTCAACAATGCCTCTTTAGTAATTGGGAAGGATGCTTTGTTTTTCTCTATATAGTTTCTCACAACTACATTTTTTCATTCTTTTATACAGTTTTCCTCTACTTCAGCAGGCAATTTAAATTCAAATGAAGAATTTAGTACCTCCACTTTTGTATGTGTATTTCCCAAGTAGATTTTCTCTTTATAGGCATGATCTTCTGACTTTTTTGCATTGTTATTCTTCTAGACTTCATTGGTTTTCCATGTTGAGTTGCTCTTGATAGTATATGACTTAGATTTGGAAGTCTTCATCAGCTCCTTCATTATAGCATCTGAACATTTGAACAATTTCTTCATATTTTTCTTTTTTCAGCATATTTCAGTCTTAAAGATAATGAATGTTGAGTTGAATTGTAATCTGCAGTATTTTCTCCTTATTAATGACAATTTTTCTCCTTTTGGCATGCATAAGGAGCTTTGTAATCTGATTCTTGAGTCCAAATAGATTAGTTCTTTCATTATAGCGTATTTTTCTAAACTCCTTCATTATCCATCTGTTTTCCTGCATGATTTTCAGCAGGAATATTTCCAATAGCAATTGGAGCAGATTACTTACTTGTGTTGGTATCCTGCTGTTCTTTGATAATTTCTTCAACAACTCTTTCAATTTCTTTGACTGCTACTTTCTTAATTCCTTCTAGCACAAAATCCCTAATTTATTTAGATTTATTACTTTTGTTATTCCACTTCCCCATAATGGTAGAGACAAAATAATTATAGAAACCCTAAGAGACAGGGACAGACGGACCTATGGGTTAGGGTAGGCTTAAGCCACCCTAAAATTTTATAATTTCTTTTATATATATAACCTATATAGAGTACTTTAATATATATATAGTTCTGAGATATATTATTATTTGGTTGTGATTTTAGGGGAGAGGAGTTTATACTATTAGAGTTTGTTTAATTATTTTATTTTGAGATTTTAGATAAAATATTTATTTTATTTAATTTTTACATTAATTAATTTATAAAATTAATAAATTATTTTACTCTTTAAATATATGAGAGAGAAAAATTAGAGAATATATTAAATAAATAATATTTTATTATTTCATGAATAAAATAAATAATGAGATAAATAAAGTGAAATGTAAAAAATATTAAGTTTGAGATAAAATTATAAAATACCTAATATCAAACAAGTTCTAAATGCATTCATTATAATTATTATTTTTTAAAGTTTGTTTGATTACGATTATTTGGATGATAATTATTTTTAAGATTTAATATTTTATAATTTGTAGATATTTTATCTCTCAAATTATGTTTATTTATTTTCATGTAAAATAATAATTTATAATAATTTATTAAACTAATTAATATCATCATTAGAAATATATATTACATTTTAAATACAATAACAATAATATTATTTTTCTATTGACTAATGTGATAATTTTAAAATCACATTATTGTACATATTATTTTTTATTCTAGTTTTACAAAACAATTAAAAAAAATTAAGCCCACTCTTATCATAATTTCTTGGTCCGTCCCTGCTAAGAGATGATCACAGATAAACCGCAATTGAGAAAAAATTCTAGGGGCATTTAAAAATGCACAAGAAACCCTAGACTAGCTAAACTTACTGAATATCACATGACAATACCGTGTCGCTCGTGCCGATCGTGTCGTGCCTCTTGTGTCTATCGTGCTGCCCGTGCCAATCGTGCTTCTTTTGATTAATGGTGATTTCGGCGCAGATTTAATGACTTACGGTATATGACAATATTGTGCCGCCCGTGCCGATCATGCCTTTCTTCTGGTATGATGAATATCACTTTAAGAAAAGGGGGTGTCTTTACTATTTCACAAGTAATGCGTGACCTTTGCTGAAAATGAAAGCTTTAAGGCATTAATGTTAATTATAACAATTAACACGTTCATTTTTATTTGGATTAAATTTCATCTTAATTCATATTTAAATTTGGTATGAATTTCATTTTATTTAAATTTTAACAATATTTCAAATTTGAATTTGATGTGAATTTCATATTGCCCAAACTCTCATTTCTATTTAATTAATAGAATTAGTTTAATCTCAACAGAAAACTCACATGATAATTTGATAAAGAAAGATTTCAATTTCATATGATTTTTTTTATCATCATATATTTAATTAAATTGATTTGAAGTGGAGATAAATTTATGAGCGGATTTTGAGGTAACATGTCTTGAATTTGATTCTCTCCAAAAAAAAAAATTATCATCAACTTATCGAAATTCAATCAAATGATTGGAAACAGTTTCAACTCTTTATGAATTTTTTTTTTAAATTTTTTCAAGTAAATAAAAATTGTTTAAGCACAACGACAAAGCATGACATGAAAATAAAAGAAAAAACGTTACTCAATAGGTTATTGAACTCATAAGTTTTCGAGAAGAAAGATTAACTCCGACGGTTTTACTGGCTTTTCGGAACGAATATGAAAAAATGTCATAATAATAACATTATGATGGATACTCATTGGACGACTACAATAATTGAAAGTTCGACAATTTATCTCCAACTAGATAGTCTAACAAAAAATAATTATGATAGTACCCCAAATATGTAGATATGTCATATCAGTCTCATAAATCCAAACTTTCCAACAACTACTCAAATACTCGGGAATCATCCAATTAATATCAGTAATACTCCATAAAAGATTTCAGATACTAGTCACCCTTAGACAATGAAAAAGTAAGTAAGTTGTCGATTCAACCTTCTCAGGACTAATACAACTAAAAATAATACAACTTTTTTTTATGTACATAAGAACATCAAACTTTTATGATTTTATCTTATAAAATTTTAAGAAATGAATAGTTATGAAGTGGATAAATTTTTTTGATTAATTGGAATATTAGTGGGAACATATGAATTATTGAGAAACGAATTAAGGATCAATTCAAAATATTAATGTTTGTGACATTTTCAATTCAAGAACAAAATTCAAATAAAGCTCTTTAATGTGAATCAAATTCTTTCAAGTTTGAGAGATGGGTAAATTTTTATATATTTTTATTTAAGAAATGAAAAACGGTGTGATTTCTTAATACAAATATATTTATAATTAATCTAAGTTAGTGTTTTTATCTCAACACTATTAAAATTACAAAGAAAAAAGTTATCTACAAATTTTGCAACAATATTAATCGTTGTGCCTTTATGATATTCCAATATTTGTGTGCCATGTAACTCCTTATAAGAAGGTTAAATTAAAGTTATAATTGTAGAGACCAACTTTTAGATCTTGATTTTGTTGCCCCGGAAAAATACCACGGCATGCAAGTAGAGACGGCAATAAACTCTTTTTAAAATGGAAAAAGAGCTATAATTTCTTGCCCTCTCTCACATTCATTAGCTGGTGACACCTAGAATATATCACTAGTAAAAAAAAGCATCAGTAAGGGCTAACGCCGTTACAGAAAGCACCATAAACCGTTACTATTGATCTTCAGTAAGGGCATATAACGCCTTTACGACTCGTTACAGACACGCACGTTACAGATACTTATGAACTATTAGTAACGGCTATTCAACACCGTTACTGTTATCAGTTATCTGTAACGACACTTGAATAGAATAATCGTTACTGTTATTAGCATCTGTAACGACACTTGAATTAAAGAACGGTTACTGTTATTAGCATCTGTAACGGCACTTGAATTAAAGAACCGTTACTGTTATGAGGAATCTGTAATGGCACTTGAATTAAAGAACCGTTACTGTTATGAGAAATCTGTAACGACATTCTTAATTATAAAACCGTTACAGAAATTTTTAATATTTCATTTTTTATTTTAATTATTAATTCAAAATAACCAAATACACAAAATTTGCCTGTAATCCAAAAATAAACAAATTTTATAATCCAAAACACCCAAAAATCTCATTAATTCAAAATACTCAAATATCATAATTCTAAATACCCAAATATCATAATTCAAAATACTCAAATATCATAATTCAAAATATACAAATATCATAATTCAAAACACCCAAAATACACAAAATACCATCAAAGGAGGTGGAGGACGGGGAGGAAGACCACTGGGAAACATAGATAACATCATTGCCATCTGATTCTTCATCTGAAGCATTTCTTCCCTATATTGGTCACGTTCAGCCTCAGAACGCAGTCTCTCAGCCTCGCAACGCTGTCTCTCAGCCTCAATAACTTTACGTGAAATTTGTCTCTCAACCTCAATCTCTTCACGCGATAGTCGTCTCTGAGCCTCAATCTCCTCTTGCAGATCTATCTTCTCTGCTTCACGCTCCTCTCGAAACTTCCTCATCTCCAATTCACGTTCCTCTCGCATTTTGTGCATTTCTTCTTGTAGAACTTGGTTGTCCTCGCGTAATTGTTGAGTGTCTGTGCGATGATAACTTCTCGAAGAACCTCGAGCATCTGCTCTATACAATGTTGGTCGTACGCTTGCCCCCATACCTACAACTCTACCACGTCCTTGAGACCCGAAAGCGTAATCTGTCAACTGCAGTTCATTTCTAGTCGGGTCTTCTTCTAAAGCAGTGCGCAACGTAGACTACAAACACAATTATTTTTGGATTAGTACAAACACAAATTAAACATATCCGTAGAGTAAAACACTTATTGTGCTTGGCTTGCCATTATGAATGGGTCATTCATTTGAGTTCGTAGAGTCCTGTTCATATTGATACTAACATAATCGTACTTGTCAACCTTAATGCCCCGATCTTTGTGAAGAACATCAAACCATCTACATTTGAAGAGAACCACACGTCTTCCACTAAAGAACGATACTTCTATGATTTCATTGAGCACTCCATAGTAGTTAATTGTCGCTGCCCCATTATTTCCAACAACCAATATACCGCTATTTTGGGTGGTCAAGCTCTCGTCGTGTTTCTCCGTGTTGAACTTGTACCCATTTATTTTGCATGAGTTATACTTTTTAGTGTATATTGTGGGTCCGCCACCTAAAATCTTAAGATTCATTGTTCTATCGGAGTCATCGATTAATTGTTCAACCTATTATTCATTAGAAATTAACGTTAACCCAATATAGAATGTGATGTTTAAAAGAATATTGAAAATTATTCATTGTATACTTACTTTTCCTTTGAAATAACTAACATATTGTTTATCCCGTTCTTCATTGGAAATATTGGGTTGACATGATTGCATGAAATCACTGCACAAGTGTTAAATTAACTTAATTCTAAAAGTACTTAAACCAACTATAAGTAGTAATGAAATTAGATAGCTTATAAGTACTTACTTATAAAATTCTTCAGCTTCGCGACAATTTTTTAAAATGTACGTATGAGCACGTTGACGATCCCCTGGTTGATATGTGTATGACGTGCCATTAGATAGCTCTTCCGTAGCAAAGAATATGGACAATGTATTACTAGTTTGTATCGAGGCATCTCGTGATTCTTGATCCTCCAAATATCAGGCACACATGCTCATACTCTCATTCACAAGGTAACTCTCGCTAATTGAACCTTCTGGAGAGTTCCTGTTCCTTAGGTATTTCTTGAGTGTGCTCATATACTGTTCAACTGGATACATCCATCGATACTGGACAGGCCCTCCAAGGCAAGCCTCAAAAGCTAAATGAACTGGCAAGTGCACCATTATATCAAAAAAAGATGGTGGAAAGATTTTCTCCAGTTTACAAAGTGTCAAGACAATGTCGTCATGTAGTTTCTCCAATAAATCACGTTGTAAACTTTTTTGGCAAAACAACCGAAAAAATCTTGACAAATTCACAACAGCATCATACACATCATCAGGAAGTAGGCCACGTGTAGCTAGTGGAATGAGATACTGTAATAAAATGTGACAATCGTGACTCTTCAATCCTGATATTTTTTTGTCATCTACGTTTACACATACGCCAATATTTGAACAAAAACCGTCCGACATTTTAACATCTTTCAAAAACTGGCATAATCGTTTCTTGTGTTCTGCTGTTAGTGTATAAGGGGCTGCTGGACACCGAAGAACACCATCAACCTCAACAGGATGTAAGGAATGCTTTATGTTCAATATGACCAAATCTTTTCTCGCTTTAATCCCATCCTTGGTTTTTTCTTTGAAATCATTAAAGTTCCCAACAAACTATCACATATATATTCTTCTCAATATGTATGACATCCAAGTTATGTCTCAACAGCAACGATTTCCAATAAGGAAATTGGAAAAATATACTAAATTTGTTCCAGTTATCACCCCGGGATTCATGAATCAATTTCGTTTTATTGGGCATGTACTTTGTCAAACAAATTTCCTTTAGATCTCGTACTTACAATTGAATTTCGGAACCCGATAGTAGAACATGAGGACCTCTATGCTCAGTACGCCCGTCAAACGTATCAGTCTCTTTGCGCCAACGATGATTAGGCGAGAGGAATCATCGATGACTCATGTAACACTCCTTCTGATAATTTGTCAACCTCAATGATGCGGTGTTCTGATTACAACATGGACATGCAAATTTCCCTTTTGTACTACATCCAGACAAATTTGCATATGCGGAGAAATCATTAATAGTCCACATAAGAGCTGCCCGCAAGTTAAAAAAGTGTTTTTTGCTTGCATCGTATGTCTTCACACCGGTATACCACAATTCCATCAACTCTTCAATTAGTGGCTCAAGATATAAGTCAATGCAATCTCTCGGACCCTTTGGTCCGGGAATTAACATGGACAGAAGAAAGTTGCTAGTGTTCATACATATAGTGGGAGCGACATTATATGGGATGAGAATTACCGGTAAAATGTTGTACGATGTTTTCCCGTTAGCAAAGGGTTGGAATCCGTCACTTGCCAAAGAAAGTCGCACATTTTGAGGGTCTACTGCAAAATCTGGTGATGGTATCAAGTTTCTAAAATCTATGACGTCTGTGCTCTAATGAAGAATCCTCTACTGATGGTATCAAGTTTCTAAAGTCTATGACGTCTGTGCTCTCTTCTCTTCAGAAGAACGTGGTATCTATGTCATCAAATATGATAAACGCTCTAAATACCCAGAAAGAAGATAGAAAGGAATTTGCTGATTTTGTCAAAGTTCTTAATGAATTGGACAATACTCTGAAGAAGAATACGTATGAGACTCGCATCTCAAATTCAAATTTCTCCAAATTTGAAAAGAAGCTCTACAGTCGTCAATCTGAAATGATGGACCTTGAAAGGCACATCAATGATGATCGTCATCGAGAAGCTATGGAGGAACTCAGTTTGATGAAAAACTAGATGGTAGAAATTCAAGGTTGCTTAAGAAGAACAGATGGAGAACGGATGGAGTATGCTGACTCTATTGCGAGAAAATTTCAAGCAAAAGAGAATGCGAAGGCTGATGCTGAAAAAGATCAACCTCGTGTCACCCAAGGTGAGTCAAGTAGAAGAAGTGACGGTGTGTTAACCGACACTAGATCTAGGTGAGCGTCGAGCAACGATGAAAATCCAAGGCTAACTAAAAGAGGCGGAGGTCGAAGCGGTGGTGATCGTGGAGGCCGATGCAGTGGTGGTGGTCGTGGTAGGAAATCTGGTATTGATCAAAGAGGTCGTGCCAATGGCGGTGATCGTGGTGGGAGATCAAGTGAAAGCAGTCGTGGTAGTGGCATTCTTCCTCCTTTTTAAATTATGTTAAGCGGTCAAGATATGAGCCCAACCGATCCTCGAGTAAAAAGGGAAGAACAATAATTTCTTATCTCCTACTCTGTTAAGTTTCTCAAACTATGTTTCTTTGATTATGTTCTGAATATTGGTTTTGGAATTCTATGAAGTTTGCTGTAAGTGAACAGAAGTTTATTTATATGATGAATGCATATTTTATTATATATATATATATGCAAGTTTTCAATTTCATCATCAAAAAGGGGGAAATCGTTGGGTCAAATTATTTTGACTATGTGTTGAAATAGTTTGACTACTAGGATTTTGATGATGAAATGATTTATGCGTTTTGATGCAGGTGTATCGAAATCAAATTTCATGAGACTTGGTTCTAATGAGGTTCATTAGACCGATTTGGTATTAGATGCACGGAATTAGACATGCAGTCTATCTCGTGGAGTTAGACGTGCAGTCTAATGAATTCAGAATTAGACTTGCAGTCTAACTCGCGGAGTTAGACGTGCAGTCTAATGAATTCGGAATTAGACGTGCAGTCTAACTCGTGGAGTTAGACGTGTAGTCTAATGAATTCGGAATTAGACGTGTAGTCTAACTCGCGGTGTTAGACGTGCAGTGTAGTCTAATGAATTCGGAATTAGACGTGCAGTCTAACTCGCGGAGTTAGACGTGCAGTCTAATGAATTCGGAATTAGACGTGCAGTCTAACTCGCTGAGTTAGACGTGCAGTCTAATGAATTCGGAATTAGACGTGCAGTCTAACTCGCGGAGTTAGACGTGCAGTCTAATGAATTCGGAATTAGACGTGCAGTCTAACTCGTGGAGTTAGACGTGCAGTTTAATGAAACTCGTAATTAGACGTGTAGTCTAATGTATTGTGAAAGTTAGACGTGTAGACTAACTCCTTCAGACAAGTTTGAAGTAGACCCGTAATTAGACGTGTAGTCTAACTCGTGGAGTTAGACGTGCAGTCTAATGGATCTCGTAATTAGACGTGTAGTCTAATGTATTGTGAAAGTTAGACGTGTAGTCTAACTCTTTCAGACAAGTCTGAAGTAGAACCAGAATTAGACGTGCAGTCTAATGGTTTGTGAAAGATTAGACGTGAAGTCTAATTGGTGAAAGTTAGACGTGTAGTCTAACTCCTTCAGATTAGTCTGAAGTGATTATAATTAAACGTAAGTCTAATCCCATTAGACCAGGTGGTCTAATGAATTCTGTTATTAGACGGGGACGTTTCATTTCATTAAACGAGGTCGTCTAACTGAAATACGTCGAATGTTATGCTTAAGTAGTATGCTCGAAGTTAGCACCCGCCTACCCACGTGCTATAGCTGTACTCTACTCATGCTCCACTTTCTAGTGAAGATTAGTACGATAGTTATACGCAACCAACCAACGAATTCCACGTAAGAGAATTTCCCTCATATTACTTGTTTTCCAGGTACATCTCTGATGGAATATTCGGCGCACTACTAGTTGGTGTACGGCCACGATCCTTGTGCTTAGAACCTGATGTGTACTATGGAGGCTTTCCAATAGAAGAGTGCCACGTATCATTATGAAGATTCGACCGTTAGTCTCTGCTCAGTATTTATCATATCTCAAAGACAACGGACAATCTCTCGACAACTCGACTCTTCAATCTCTCAATCATCTTACTTACTGGAATTACTGAGAAATATATTATTTGAATATTCAAGCCGTAAGCTGCTTTCCTGATTGTACTGTGTGTGAATCAAGAGAGAGCTAGAATCAAAAACATCTTTAGCTGAGTGTTATTCTTCATCTTGTAAATTGAACAGAGTGTGTTCTGTTCAATAGTGAGCCAAGTGTGTGCAAATTGTATTTTGATTCGAATCATATTATAGTGAATCTTTTCGGTGGTTGGAAGAAGAGGTGACGTAGGAGAGTTTGCTCTGAACATCCATAAACAAACTGATGTGTCGTTTTATTTATGTCATCTTCACATTTTTCATCTTGAGCTTAAAACCTATGTAAATAATTTCGCCTTGATTTTGTTTCAAGTGTTTACAAGGGCTTGCGTAGAATAGAAAACGAATTAAATTCCTAACAAGATTTTTTTTAAACCGTTTTTCATAAGCCTTCATCAATAGCCAGACCCCCCCTCTCTATCGATAAAGCCGATCCTATTAATTGGTATCAGAGCTCTGTTTCTATTCTCAAGCTTTTCTTGAAAAATGTCGACCATAACCAAAGATGTCAGTGATAGCCTATTGATTTGAACATGAGGGAGCTTCAATGGTTGTGATAGCCTATTGATCGTTTTTTCCTCTCTTTCATCGTTGTTTTTATTATTCATAAAAAGGATAACAAATTTAATAAGAAAACATTTATTTAACTTTTTTCTCATCAACACCGGCTTATTCCTCTTCGACCTCTTACTCTCATTACTTGGTTAACCAATAATATCATTTCTTACCTTATAAATCTCTTATATTACTAATTTCGTGACCTCACTTCTGTATTCAACCATCTCAACAATACTAACATATTTTACCATCACTTTTGTCTAACTAACCATTGCATCATATCACCAACCTCTTTACCCTCACATTTTCGCTAAACCAACATATTCATTCATATATTAATCACCAATATTATTTGTTCTCTAATAAACATCTCATTACTAATCTCGTGACCTCAGTTATAGTATTTTTTACCTCAACCATATCATATCATTACCGTGACATCCTTACCCTCACTTCAAAAAACCAACCACCAATCCAATTGACCTGTCATCTCATGACCCTACCATCACACTTTGGTTAAACAATCATTTTATTCACACATTTAACCACTGATATTCTTTTTCCCAATAGACAACTCTCATTACTAATATTGTGACCTCTCACACTTTCACACGTCTCTCATCCCTCACCAAACCAACCACCAAAATAACAATTGACTTCTCCATATTGTGAACTCACACTTTTAGACACCTCTTATTCCTTGGAAATCAGCCACCAATCCCAATCGATCTCTAATATCATGACCTCACACTTTGGTCAATCAACATCTCATTCACATATATTTTCAAACACCAATTATTATAGACATTTAATCTCATGATCTTACGATCCTTTCTCACCGGTCTATTATCCTTCAGCAAACCAACCACCAATCTCAATCTTATTGGCATCTTATCCCTTGGCAAACTAACCACTAATCCCATCGACATCTCATCTCGTGACCTCATACTTTTACATACTTTTAATCTCTTGACAAACCAATTACCAATCACAATTGACCTCTAATCTCGTGATCTCTCTCGACAAACCAATCACTAATTCCAATTGACCTCTCATCTCATGACCTCATCTTTTTTCTTTTGTTTGTGCCATTAATAATTTGATGTTAAATAATAAGTTTGATAAGAGAATGAAACCTTTATCATTGTTGACTTTCAGGAATAAAAACTCTAACTTAATTGCAATTGTTTCTAATATATTTGCATGAATAGCTTAGCTAATTTCTGTTTATGCGTGAATAATATCACCTTGTTCATTACAAGAAAGAATTACTCCAGTTACCTTAAAATAACGATATTAACAATCACAAAAATGAATTGAGTGTATTTGTGTCTTCATGTCCAAGTTAATAGAGAATAATGTAGTTCACAAAAACATGGAATTGATTATACTTAAAATATTTAGACATAATTTCTCTTAGGTCTATAGTGAGAGTAGTTGATTCCAAAAATATAAATTCCATATTTAACTCTGTAATTTTTTTTTCAATGGAGTAATCCAAAAATGATTTTGATCCATTCTGAGAAGCCAAGACTTTGAGGGAAAGAGTTATATGGAGATAAGAAATTAGATAGCTTTGATAAATGGGTAGGGTAGAAAAGTATGCGTTTTGGAATTTTCATGATCATTGCAAAGTTCACAAGCACATGGAATCTAAAACTTTGTTGTTAATTGAGAAATGTTGGTAATCTTATCTCGAACAAATTCACATAATTAATATACCAATACAACAAAATGATGATTGAAGAAATATAATAGATTATTAAATAAGAAGAGTGATAAAGGAAGAGAATTTGGGAGAGATAATAGGGGAGGGAATGACGTGTCACCATATCACTAGTTAGAAAAAAGATAAAAGGTGAGGAGAGAGAGAAGAGAGAGAAAAATCAATTCATCAATGATACCCAAAATATGTAGGTATGTCATATTAATCTCATAAATCCAAACTTTCTAACAACTACTCAAATACTCGGGCATCACCCAATTAATATCAGTAATACTCCACAAAAGACTTCATATACTAAACACCCTTATATAATGCAAAAGTAAATGAGTTTCCGATTCAACCTTCTCATGACTAATACGAGTAACCATAATGCAACTTTTTTATGCACATATCATTCAAACTTTTATGATTTTATCTTATAAAGTTTGAGAAATTGAAGAGTTATGAGGTGGATAAAAAATTCTGATTAATTGGAATATTAGTGGAAACATATGAATTATTGAGAAAGGAGGATCAATTCTAAATATTAATGTTTGTGACATTTTCCAATTCGAGAACAAAATTCAAATAAAGTTTCTTTAATGTGAAACAAATTCTTTCAAGTTTGAGAGATAGGTAATTTTTTTTATTTATTTTTTATTTAAGAAATGAAAAACGATGTGATTTCTTAATAAAAATATATTTATAATTAATCTAAGGTAGTGTTTTTTATCTCAGCATGAAATTACAGAGAAAAATTATCTACAAATTTCGCAACAATATTAAACGTTGCGATATTCCAATATTTGTGTGTCATGTAACTCCTTACATCCTTATAAAAGGGGTTCAAGTGTTAAAAGTCAGTGTCTAAAAAACTAAAAATCACAAATTCAATTTATATTTAAAATATTTTTTTAATTTTAAATTAAAGTTATAACTGTAAAACTAACTTTTAGATCTTGATTTCGTTTCCCCGGGGAGACGGTGACACCTAGAATATAATTTCTAGAGCTATAATTTCTTGCCCTCACACATTCATTAGCGGGTGACACCTAGAATATATTAAATCCATTATATTTTATAATTTCAACTTTTTTTGGCAGACAAAAACATTTCTTGTATGCATGTTATAATAGAAAACTTAATATTAAATACACATTCTCACATGTACTGAAAGATACTATTAAATAAGAGAAAGATATTATTAAGGTTGGAAAACTAAATTGAAAAGATATTTATTTTTATTCATAGAATATTATTAGATGCCTTACAAATAGTACACTTAATTAGAGAGAAATATACAATGTTATAACTCTCAACAAGTGTTCATAATTTTGAAGTTGTACATCTATCTATAATCTACTGATCTATTATGCTTAGGGTTAATGTCAAACTGTAATAAGTTGAACTTGGTGTCGAGGTTTGTCCGAATGATTTGTTACGTTAAAACCAAACTCCTTAGTTTCATTGAGGTTCATGTAACGTTCTAAAGTTGTATTATTGACTCTCAATGAGTATTCTCCATGAAAAAGTCTTGCCTCAAAATAACCCATATCGTCGGTCACGTCGAGATGGTCATCGATGCGTATAAACTGTCTCAAAAATCTATCTGCGACATTTCCTGTTGGAAGATTATTGAAATTATTATCAGTCAAACACATTCTATAGCATCCTGTTGGTTTCCATCCTGCCCATATTACTAGTCCTTCAACTGCAGGATGCCCATGCCCTTCTTTCAACACTTGATCCAATAAATTTGCCTGAAGATCATATAAAAAAAACCGAGTCAGAATTTAGAGTTAAAGTCAAACTGATTAGGACAAGAATGTATATAATGTATAAACTTTACCTGATCAGGAGAAGAACCAACATCAATTTCTGTGAGCCAAATGGGGAGACTTAGGGTTGCAAGTTTATCGATGGAAGCTCTCATGTAAGCTAAATTGGGTGTATTGAAATGGGATTCAAGCCCAATTCCTAATGGGCCATGATATCCGTTGTCCCTTATTTTTCGAATTTTTTTCATATATGCATCGGGTGAGCTAGCCTTATCACTTGGCTCTTCAATTGTATTATAATCGTTCAAGAACAATGGTGTATGATGGTCATATGAGTTTATCATTTTGAACAAATTGATCTTTTTCCCAAGCCTACTCTCAAAATAATTGAAGTGCAAGTTCTCGTTAACAGCATCCCACGCAATTAGTTTGCCCGAATATCTTTTAACGATAGATTTTATCCTTTTAACGACAGCTTGATAGAAATGTTTTCCTGAGAGTGAATTGAGCCACGAAACCTGGTACTTGGGGTCGTCCCATAAGACATTGTGCCCACGAACCGACAAACTTTGGCTTTTGGCCCAATTTAGCATACCATCAGCAACTGTGTAGTCTTCTCGCCCTTGAGTTACCTCGGTACTGTACCATTTCATCTCGTTCTCAAAGGTGGTCACTGTAAATCGTTTAGAGGCAAACCATTGTCGATAAGCACTATTTGATAAGATGTAACTGTTTGAGGCGCAGCCAAATTGGAATTGGGGCACCCTTAGGCTTATTTTGATGTGTGTATTTGCTAAGGGTTTTCCATTAACATCTACCAACCGCAATTTTACATGGTTCTTACGTTCCTATTATAATTGTGAATAGTCAGGACTTAATTTATACCACAATTGTATTAAAATATGATTACAATATGTAAGTGTACCTTCTCAACACTTTGATCAATGTGAGATCTCCATTCGTCTAAAGTAAATGGTTGTAATGATATGCTATCTACCCATATCTCAGTATTTGTATTATCGCTCTGCAATTGTTTAGAATGGTTAAAATCATGAAAATAATTCCATATATACATATACATGCACACACGTGAAAGAACAACAACGACAGTTTTTTTGTATTCAATAACTTTTAATGTTAGAATCTTTTATTTATTATCATTCTATAAAAATAAAATAACATTTATTGTACGTTTATCATTACCTCGAAATAGAGTTGAGCAGACTCTGAAACGTTTATAGATAAACCGCCTTTAAGCATAGACCAACAGCCTGATTGAGCCACTGTAATACCAGCTTTATGGTACCCAGATGGTGATTTAAATATGGCATATATGCTTGCATTTCCACTGCTAACTTGTAACCAAGCTACATTTGAGAAAACAAATCCTCATACTTTTAACTATTTTTTATTTCACAGTCAAACAAACTATATAAGAAATCAATTAGTACCCGAAAAAGTGTAGATTTTATCTTTCTCCAAGAAGAAATTTTGAGATGGACTGTGAAATGCTCGAGTTCTTTGATGAGCTGCAATAAATTTGTTGTTGCCATCGTCGGAGGATACTCGATACTCAATTTTAGAATCCTCAAATGCTACCCAACCTTCTATTCCATTATCTAATTCTGTGTTCACCGCAATTCCACCTCCATATTGTGGTTTTAAAGGCTTTGCTAGACACTAAATAGATAAAAACAAAATGCAATATTTAAACTTGTGTACACATTTAGAAATATATCCACCTTTGAATCGGTTATCTGAACAATAAGTGTATCCAAAACAATAATATATAATATTTTATATGCATAAATCTAAAAAGACATTGAGAATATTACTTGTGCAGTGAAACTATAATCATATGGCAAAGCATCGACTGGCAACCCTACAAGCACATGATGCGTATGTACAATGCATGATTAGTAATCTTTAAATCAAAGAAAAAGAAACAAATGTATTTCTTTATTTAACCACTTAAAAATTGTTAGAATTTTTTTAGCGATAGAAAACAAACCTGAGTTGACGAGAGAAAATAAGATTATAATGAAGAGGAAGATTGTTGCTACTTCGTTCTCCATTCTCAAAACCTATTTCTGATTTAAGACTCTTTGGATCAATTATGAAATACACTTTGTTGTTGAAATGTCAGGAAATCAAAGGTTTGTATTTATAGTTGATAAATTATTCTTAGTTCCAATATTTTAATACCTATTATTAAATGGCTATAATTATACCATTATAGATAACATCCAATTAATTTCAATATTAAACTTTCTTTAATATAATTAAATAAAATATATCTATTTAAATAGTAATAAATCTGCTTAGTAATAAATTTTTATATATAAGATAATGATGGTCAATAATAGAAATAAATCTCAAGTTATATATTTACAATTATGATATATTTTTATTATTATATAACTAATTATTATTATTTTGAATAAATTTTAAGTTTAGAAATAATATATATATAGTGTAATGATTAAGAAAATTACATAGCAATAAAAATGTAGTAAAATATATAACAAAACAGAAAAACTTATAATTGTATAAATTATAATGAAGTAATTTAAATGATAAAAAATTATGAGAAATGATTTGGGGAAGGAATTTGAGAGAAAATATTTGAGAGAGAATTACGTGCAATCTAATTCGTTGAAAAAATAACAAAAATTTTCTCTCTTTCTCTCTTTCCTCACCCTTTATCTTCCTCCCCATTCCCTCTCCCAAATTCATTCCCCTTATCACTAAGAGTATGTTTGGATGAATGTAATTGGAATTGACATTGAAATTCTAATTCCAATTTAATAAAAATTGATATTAAATAACAATTCAATTCCTATGTTTAAAAAAACTATAAATTATAATTCAATCTTAATTCATATGTTTGAAAAAAATAATATAATAATAATAATTTTAATATATATTATTTATTTTATTATAATATTGATTTGACAACCAATTAATATATCTCAAGTGTTAAAAAGATTTGTTAAGTATCAATTTTTTTAAATAAAATATCGATTTAACATGTTAACTTTATAATTTAAAAAATAAAATATATCGGTTAAACATTTTAACTTTTTAAATTCAAAAACAAAATATCGATTCAAAATGTTAACTTGTTAAATATATATATATATATATATATATATATATATATATATATATATATATATATATATAATATTAGTTCAAAATGTAACTTATTAAATAAATACATAAAAAAAACATTGGTTCACATAAAAAAGACACTGGTTCGATATTTTAATATCATAAATTCAAAAAAAAAAATATTATCGATTAAAAACTTTAATCATGTTTTAAATAATAAAATAATAAGTTATTTTGTTTGAAAAAATATAAATAAAATAAAATTTGAAATTAAAATTCCGACCTAAACGAATGGAATTGAGATCTATAAAATTACACTAATATATTAATTTCAATTTTAATGAAATAATAATTCCTATTCCAAAAATGGGTAAATTCAATAAGTATTAAACTCAAATTAAAATTTTCAACTTATATCATTCACTAATATGGATTGGATTATGAGTTATGGGTTGGATCATAATCCAAATTAATTTTTATTTTTTTATCTTGTTTAAGACGTATTTCTCGTCCAACATTTTTTTATCCGTTTAAAATATTTTTGTCTCAATTAACATATTTTAAGCCCGTTTAAACACATTTTGATCTCAATTAACACATTTTAAACTCATTTTAACACTTTTTGTCTCGATTAACACATTTTTAACCCGTTTAACAAATATTTGACTCGTTATACCCCGTTTGACACGTCTTTAACCAGATTTAACATATTTTTGACTCGTTTAACACATTTTGACTCATTTAATATGTTTTTAATCCGTTTAACAAATATTTGATTTATTTTTCCTTATCATGTCTTTGAATCGTTTAATTCTCTTTTACTTATTTAACATATTTTTAGCTCGTCTAGTAATTATAACTATTTAGTCTCGTTTAACATGTTTTTGACATCATATTTCGACTCAAGGAAGAGAGAGAAAAGCTCTGGAGATTTTAGGTTTTCAGCGAAAATTCCGGTAGCAAATTCTCTCATCACGAATAGACGAATAACACGATCGACATGAACGTCACGATCGACACGAACGTCACGATCGGCAGAAACGGCACGATCGGCACAAATGGCACGATCAACACGAACCGCACGATCGACACGAACGTCACGATCGGCACGATTTGCACGATATCAAGGTTGTGGATCGCTTATTGTTGCACAATCGGAACAATCAACACAATCGATACGAACGACACGATATCGACCCTAATTGCTAAGTCGGTCATTCATCTACAGAGCTTGGTTGGAAGGTTAGGGCTTCTAGTTTAGGGTTTCTGGTATACCATATTCTGTAATTTCATTTTTCAATTGTTTTGTTATTTTGTTCTATTCTTCTTTAAAATGGAAAGAAATAAAAATAATAAGTATAAGGAAGTCAAATAATTTGTAATGGAAAGTTTAAGGGAGGTGGCTGAAAAGAAAATTGATATGATTGTTGAAGAAATAATCCAAGAAAAGCAGGAATGCAGCAAAGGTAAAGAACCAATTGTTGTTAAAAATTCCGAAGAAAATGCTACAGGAAAATAAGAAAAGAAAGAAGTAAATTGGAATGTTGGTTATAATGAAAGAGCCAACCTGTTTGGTCTTAAAAACTAGATTACCAAACTTATAATGCATGCTAATCAGTAAAGAGAAAGCTCAGCAAATAACAGTCCAACTTAATATTCAATATCTCCAAGACTGGAATTTACTAAAGAAAATAGAATATGAGGAAATAGTTAAATGGTCAGTTGATGCAATGAAGGAGCTAATGAAGGCTCCCAAAACCAAGACTTACACTATCAGGAGTAATTCAACATAGAAAGTCAACGAGGTATGGAAGAATAAAGCAGAAAAGAAATATGAAAAACATGCCTACAAAAGAAAAATCTACTTAGGGGATATCCAAACAAAGGTAGAGGTACTCAACTCTCCTTTTGAATTCAAACTGCCTTCTAAATTAGAGGAGAAATGTATTGAAGACTGGGAGTTTATAGTGGTTGAAAACTTTATTGAAAAAAATAGAGTATCATTCCCAACTACCAAAGAGACTCTAATTAAACAGTGGGGAGAAAAGGGGCTTGAAAAAGTTTATGCAAATATACATGATCTCTACTTCATGCAGTTCAAAAATGGCTCAAATCTGAAAGAAATCTTAGAGAAAAGGCATACTTACATAGGATCAAGTTGCATGAAGCTGGAAAAGTGGTCAAAAGAGATGAATCTACAAAGTAAACTAAAAGAAACAGCCCAGTTTTGGTTAAAGCTTTGGAACAATCCAGCCCACATGTACAATGCTGAAGCAATTAGTCATTTTGCAAGTATAATTGGAAAACCATTGTATATGGACCCAATAACTGAAGGAGGAGAGCACTTGTCGTTTGTTAGAATTAGTATTGAAGTGCATCCTAGGAGTGTCCTGCCAATGAAAATGACATTTGTTGACAGAAAAGGAAAGCACAATGTCATGGAAATCTCTTATGAATAGAAACCAAAGATGTGTGCTTTCTATAATACTTTCTTGCACAATAAATGTGATAAAACTAAAGAAGAAGAGCAGAAAAACTAGAAAAGTCAGGAGTTTGAAGCTTAAGTCGAAGATAAGGAAGACAAAAACACAGAAATTCAAGTTGAAGATAACAAAGGTAAAAGCCCTGAAATTCTCAGAAACAATTCTTTCTATCAAATCAGAATGGTCTCGTACAAAGAGAGAATTCAAAATGAGAAACAACAATACTCATCATCCTCTTCAATACAATCTCCTTACATCTTTAAAGGAAGGAGAAGAGGAAGTGGAAGGGGAAGAGGAAGGGGAAGAGGAAGGGGAAGAGGAAAGGGAAGAAGGCCTCTCCATTAAGATAAATGAGATGCGAAAATTCTAGGCTGGGATAGTTAGGTTTGAATGTAGTCTTTTCTGTTTCTAATCTCTATTTTTTTTAGAATGTATGAATGCTACTAATCAGGTTTTTTAGGGTCTTTTGATTGTCATCCTTAATCATAGTTAGGGTTTGTCTAGCTTTGATTTATGACCCTTCCACTTTTGGGATTTTAATGAAATGATTTTAACCGTTTCCCAAAAAACAACAACATGTTTTTGACATGTTTAATTAGTTTTGATTTGTTTAACACATTTTTAAACTTATCAAAATTAAATTTTTTAACACTTTATTTACAAAATTAAATATATAAGTTAGAAAATTAATAATGTATGGATAAGCGAGGAGGGAATATCTAGAATTAGTAGAGGGCTGGAGGGCTGGCATGTGAGCGGATGAAGAGGGAGAGTTAATTTTTTTTAATAGTTTGTTTGAGTACTTTAACTAACTCAACTCAACTCAAATTCAAGCCAATCCAAATTTAACCCAAAGTAAATTATCTTATCCAAATTCATATTTTGAGTTAGGGTTAGTGTTTAGGTCAACCAAAAATATGGGTATCTCAAATTATTATATAAAATTCATATCTATACTTATTGCTTGGATTTTAAAATAAATAAATATTTTTGAAGACATTGTCGCGACGATTAGACTCTCAAAATAATTAATTAGGACTTCAAATAAATAATAATATATATAATGAGTTAGGCCTTGTTCGGATTGAGGTTTTTTAAAAAACCTAGAGGAAGAAAAAAATAATGATTGGTGATGATTTTGAGGAAGTGATGATTATTTTTGGTAAAAATACTTAAAGGGTATTGGTATATATAAATAAAATAATAAATAATATTTTAAAATAGATGGTATTTTGGTATTTTTATTAATGAAATGAGTGATGTGATTGTTGAGAAGTGATTGATTGGAAAATTGATTGGGGTTGGGTTTTTTTTAAAAATCCAAAGAGAACGAGCCCTTAGATTTGAATAAATTACCTCACTATTGATATATTTTTATAGATAAATAGTAAGTTTTGGAGTCGTGGTCGTGTCGATTGGACTCTAAAAAACTTAATTTTGGGTAAAATAAACCATAATATATAATATAAGTTATTTATTGATATATAGATGAATTTTGGAGAATTTATTTGATATTATTATGATTTTATTTGTCTTATAGTTATTTTTGAAAAAGGAAGAAAAAATGTTGACTGAAGGCCCGACCGAGAAAAGCCCAGTCAAAGTTCTTGGGCTTGTTCATGTTGTTCTTAAACAGAATTCCAATAGACAAAGTCCACATGAAGATTCTAATAATTTTTTAAAACACATTTTCTCACTTATTTTATTCCGAATTCAGCTCTGTAAAGTGTTTATCGCCTTATGGATGTGTATAATTCAAATTCGCCAGTAATTTCAATTAAAACAAAAAAAATTTAAAGGAACTATGGTAACTTAGAGCCATTTTCGGAGATTCGAGCGTTGTACTTCAAATGTTCAGTTCAAATTTTTAGGGTAGATTATAAATGCTATTATCTAGCTACCTTAGAAAAAACAACATCCCAAACCCCTTAAAACTCCCCAAACCTATTTTACAAGAAAAATACGAATTTGTCTTTTGGGTACTCTAAAATATTTTTTTTTGGTAAAATTCGGTGTGCTAGCTCCTAAGAATTTCCATAAGTTTTTTAAGGAATTAGTTTCCTTCACTTTAACGTTTGAATTTTCAATTTTTAATAAATTTATTTTTTGTCATTATGTATTATATCTTTTTGTGTGATTGATCCATTAGATTTTATTTTCCTTTTGAAAGTCCATCGGCAACCTAGTGGTTTATTTCCTAGATTTAGATCCACTAGTTTCCACGTCTGGTTTTGCAAGATATATTTTATCTCACAATTAATTGCATCTTTCCATTGAAGCCCTTTAGATGAGGTAATTGTCTCATTATACGTTTGAGATTCACTTTCCATCATGAAAGTACAAAAATATGGACCAAAGAATATTTCCGTTTTAGCTCGTTTACTTCGTCTATGTTCAATCATAACTTCATTTTCCTTTTCTTGTTCATCTTATTCAAGAAGTATTTTTGGAGAATGTGATTCTTATTAGACTTATATAAAAATACATGTCAAACAACGATATATTTCTTGATTCCATTATCATATTCTTCTCAGACGTACCGTTTGTTTAGGAGAATAGGGTGACGTCTTAATCACAATCAATAATTTTTGGTCCAAAATTTACCTTTTTAGGTAATATTACACTACCTTAGTTTGACACCCCACATTCGTAAGTATTCATATGATGATTTTCTTTAATGACATAACTCATATCGACATTTATCTAGCTTCTTTCGTGGACCTTATTTAAAATGTAATTAGTCGTCAAAATAGCTTCTCCCCACATGTCCTGTGGTAGACTAGAACTTAATAGAAGTGAATTCATCATTTATTTTAATGTTCTATTTTTCTTCTCAGCCGTACCATTTGTTTAGAAGAATAAGTTGACGTCGTCTCATGGATTATACCATGTTGAGCGCATAATTTGGCAAAAGGTGATTCATATTCACCTTCTTTATCACTTCTTAGCACCTTAATCTTTTTACGAAGCTGGTTTTAACATCATTTTTATAAATAGTGAATTTCTCTATGGCTTCATCTTTACTTTTGAAAATATACACATAACAATATTTTGTGTTATCATAAATAAAAATAATAAATTATTTGTCTCCACTGCATGTTCATGTTTCTTTTAAATTACCCATGTTTGTATGAATTAAGTCAAGTAGTATATTATTTATTTCAATGTTTTAAAAGGATTATATTGTCAATTTTTCTTCAACATAAATTACACACTTGTGTTTCTTATTTATTTCGAATGTAGGTATACTCTTCATTTATATGAATCGATGCATCAAATCATAAATATTATTACCTAACCTACCATGTCATAAAATGGAAGTCTCTAATAAATAATAGAAGAATTATTTTTTTACATTTATACTTAGTTTAATTGTCATTACATTGAGGTTAAAGATCCCATCATTAACATAACTTCTACCTACAAACATTCCACTTTTGGATAAAATAATTTTTCCGACTCAATCACATTTCTAAAACCATGCTTACTTAAAAGAAATCAAATACCATTTTTTTCCAAATTTTTTGGAACATACAACACTTAGTCAAAGTTAAGTCTTTCCTCGAAGACAGCCTTAATACCACTTTTCCTTCACCTTGTATGTCCAAAGTGACAGAATTCCCCATGAATTTTTTTACCATTCTTCACATCTTCGTGACTTGAAAATACTTCTTTTTTGGAGAAAACATGTATTGTAGTTCCTGTTTCAATCCACCATTCTCGTGGATTAGACACCACCAAGTTAATCTCAGATATCACCGCACACATATCCATGTCCGACAATCCTTGATTTAAGTTAGCCTCTCAAACACTCCTCGACTTTTTACAATCGGAAGATCTATGGACCATGTCATTGCAATTAAAACACTTTCCCGTGAACTTTTTAAAAATTTCACCTTTGAGATGAAGATTCTGATTTTTGACAAAAGAATTGTGTTTCTTCTTGTCTTTACCATATTCCACCACATTTTTCTTTAGCCACATTTTGACTAAAGTATTTATGTGGGGCACTTTTACTTTCCTCATCAATGCGTAGACAGATCACCAATTCTTCTACGTTCATCTCCTTTCACTTAAGCTTAATGTAGTTATTGAAATTGTTTCAAGACGGTGGCCACTTCTTAATAATAGTTGCCAATTACAAAGTTTCTCCTAGATTCATACCCTCATCATGAATTTCATGCAAAATAACTTGCATTTCTTGAATTTGTTCAATGACCGGTCTTAAATATACCATTTTGTAGTCCAAAAATCAACCGACTATAAACCTTTTTGCACCAGCTTCTTCAGTTTTATATTTACGTTCAAGAGATTGTCATAGTTCTTTGGTCGTATTTTTTTCACTATACACATTGTACAATGAATTTGACAAACCATTCAATACATAATTTCTACATAAGAAATATAAATGGTACCAAGCATTAATGGCCGATGCCGCTTGCTCATTAACTTTCGGATGCACGTTCGCATCCTTTTATGAGGCCACATTTGTCTCATAATCTTAGGTGTGTGAGGATCCTCCGAGAGGAATCATGCGAAACTCAAAGTCGTGAGGGAGAAAAACATTTTATGCTGACATCTCTTAAAGTTTGAGCCGTTAAACATTTCCGGCTTATCTAGATGGTTAACAGGAAATCGACATCCTCATGTTGGAAGTAGGTGTTTCGATAGTCATTTATGAAATAAACCAGAAACTTGTAAAATTTCTATATAAGTAATATGATAACTATTTTAAGATTGTTGGTAATCTTATCTCGAACAAATACACATAAATAATACTATATAAATACAGAAAAATAATAATAGAAGAGATACAATAGATTATTAAATAAAACGAAGAAAAAATCTTCTTATTTTCTCCAAGGCCTATGAAAATTACAGTTCTCTTAAAATAGTTTCATCGTCTCTCGTTTGTGCTAGAGAGTTTTGTCGGTGGCTGCTTCCCATGGTACAATAGAACCTATAATAGTTTAGCACAAAAAACCACCACAAAGAGAACTTGACAAAATTACTTGAATCCAATCACTATGTATCAAACGAAAATAATTGAGTCAAGAAAATCGAAGAACACTCACAAAAATAAGAAAAGACTTTTGGAATTATAGAGTAAGAAATGATAAGATGACGTGTTGAATATCTCATTAATAATATTTAACCACCAATATTATTTGTTCTCCAATGAATATCTCATTACTAATCTCGTGACCTCACTTATAGTATTTTATACCTCAACTATATCATATCATTACCGTGACCTCTTTACCCTCACTTCAATAAACGAACCACCAATCCAATCGACCTCTCATCTTGTGACCCCACCAAGACACTTTGCTCAAACAAACATCTCAATCACACATTTAACCACTAATATTCTTTTTTCCCAATAGACAACTCTCATTACTAATATTGTGACCTCCCACACTTTCACACGTCTCTCACCTCTCACCAAACCAACCACCAAAATCACAATTGACCTCTTCATCTCTTGAACTCACACTTTTAGACGCCTCTTATTCCTTGGAAATCAACCACCGATCACAATCGATCTCTAATATCATGACTTCACACTTCGGTCAATCAACATCTTATTCACATATATTTTTAACCACCAATTACTATAGATATTTAATCTCATGATCTTACAATCCTTTTTTACCGGTCTTTTATTCCTCATCAAACCAACCACCAATCTCAATCTTATTGACATCTTATCCCTTGGAAAACTAACCATTAATCCCATCGACATATCATCTCATGACCTTATACTTCCACATGCTTTTAATTCCTCGACAAACCAACTCCCAATCACAATTGACATCTAATCTCGTGACCTTACAATCCTTTATTACCCCCTCTTATCACTCGCCAAATCAACCACCAATTTCAGTTGACCTCTCATCTCATGACCTCATTTTTTTTTCTTTTGTTTGTTCCATTAATAATTTGATGTCAAATAATAAGTTTGATAAGAGAATGAAATCTTTATCATTGTTGGCTTTCAGGAATCAAAACTCTAACTTGATTGCAATTGTTTATAATATATTTGCATGAATAACTTAGCTAATTTCTGTTTATGCGCGAATAATATCACCTTGCTCATTACAAGCAACAATTGCTTCAATTACCTTAAATAACGATATTAACAATCACAAAAATGAATTGAGTGTATTTGGTGTCTTCATGTCCAAGTGAATAAAGAATGGATGTAGTTCACAAAAACTTGGAATTGATTATACTTAAAAAGTTTAGACATAATTTCTCCCAGGTCTATAGTGGTTGATTCCAAAAACATAAATTCCATATTTTCAATGTAACTCTAATGTTTTTTTAATGGAGTAAACCAAAAATGATTTTGATCCATTCTGAGAAGCCAATATTTTGAGGGAAAGAGATAACTAATAAAAATAGGGGTAATAGCGAGCAATAATAGCAATTGGTGTAAAGATCAATTGATATTATCAAGGTAGTAGCGATTGGTTATAATTCCAATCGCTACTACCTTGATAATAACGCGTTTTAGAATCGTTAGTACTTAGTAGTGATCAAAATAAAATCCATTCCATTTTACTTACTTAATAGGGATTGGATAAGTGACCGATCGCTATTACCTTTAATTAATACATCTCTATTTCCCTTTCCTTAACCCGCTCCTCTACTATCTCCGATCCCTTTCCTAAACCCTATTACCTTTAATTAATAGATCTCTACTTTAGATCTTCAATCTCCTCTCCCGTTCATCATCATCATCAATCCTAATCGGATCTCTCCCGTTGCATTAATCAAAGCTATCATTGGACCTCTAATACGTTCGTATCTCCTAATCGGATCTCTCAACTGTAAGACTACGATTATACTAATCGACGATGAACAACTATCGGTTTTTCTAATGATTTCATCCATTGGCATTATAGATGAAATCTCGGAATTTAGGGTTTCAAATCCTAATCCTGCCATTTCATAAACAATCGGTTGTTCGATTTAGACTCGTTTTTGGTTGGTTTTGTTTCAACCCTAGGTCAATTACCAAACAAACTCGTCTTTCTACTAGAAAGCCCAAAACAGTGGAATTCTACGGAGTTCGCCCAACGGCAATAGACGGCGACGCACTTCCGCTTATAGAAGAGTTTCTATCCGGAATTCAAGGGTTTCTTTCTGTCAGATTTGAAAAATGGTAAGTGTTTTTAGTTTTCAAGCTTTAATCCTTTAATTGCTGTCCTATTAAGCTAAGCTTTAACACTTTATGTTTTCAAGACAGTTAAGGCCTTGAAGGCAAGTGATTGACACTTTATCTTGAAGGTGCTTTTGATGTATTTTACAGCCACCCACAGGTTAGATCGTATGCATATTCTAGACATGTGGAAGAACTATACAAAAGATACAAAGGCAAGTTTATGTTTCATGCCTTTTATCCATTTGCTCGAAAATGTTCAAATTATCGAGTGTTTACATTGTGGATGCACCATTTGAGACTGTTTCAGCAATAGAAAGTTGATACTATGCATATCACATGTTTGAGAAAATGCTATGTGACTAACCTGTGTTATTACTTATTAAGAATGGTTTGTACACGTATCTTGAGAAAATTAAGAAATGGGTTTTCATTCTTATATTTAGACTAATATTGTATGTAGATTCTTATTAAATTATTAAACCAGGTGAAACTCATGAGATTCCATTTTTATGAGATAAATTGCTTAATTTGAGCTTATGTAACTGTTATTTTTTTTTAATTGTTGTGGAGTATGTCACTAATATGGTACATCATGAATTTGATTCTACATCTTTTGTGTCCTTAATTTCTTTACTTTCTCTAGATTAATGGGTATATTTCACTTGTCCAATTTTGAATTATATGCAGGTGCATAAAGCTCAAGATACTGCTACTAAAAGAGGAAAACTTCTCATAGAAGATTTTATGTTTTTAATCCGAAAGGTATTTCTATTTCCTTTAGCTTTGATTATTTTCTTTAGTTTTTTGGTTAATGGCTCGGATTTTTATTTAGGTTGTAGAAAAAATTCGAATAGATGAGCGTGTATCCATAATAGATAAGACAAATTTAAGATATCTTCCCAGGCTTCCAAAAAAGTTGATTTGGTGATTTTGGACCTTTCTTTTATCTGAATACATTCTGACATAATGGATGACAATATACATATGGAAGAAAAAGGTTCCACAAGTTCTTACCCATTTATTGACAATATTGATAATAACGTGGAGGAGCAAATATCATGGAGACCTAGTTTCATTCTTGATTTTAGTGATATTTATTTAAGTGTGTGCCTTATTTTATTAATTGATTTGAGTTTTCCTTTATTTTTTTAGCAACAACCTTATCTTGGAATTCTTTTTGGTTTGTAGGTGATCTCATTTTTGATGATATTGTCGTTCCTTAATTTGAATGATTGTGTCAAAAAAAATGACTGTGTTGAAGAAAGCCGTTGATGAATGAGATTTATTTATTATTATTTTTTAAAAAGGGTCTATAGCGATTGGTTAAATTACCAATCACCATAGCCTTAATAAACATCACCGATTGGTACTAAACCAATCGCCATAGTGAGCAACGATTGGTTATTACACCAATCGTTATAGGCCTATAACAATTGGTTATCTACCAATTGCCGTTTCCAATTAAGGCAACAACGAGAAGACTTTTGCCGATTGAGAGCGATTGGTATATGACCAATCTCTATAGGCCTATAACGATTGGTTTAGAGGTTTTAGTAATCCCTATAGGGTCTTTTTTTTACTAGTGGATATATGGAGATAAGAAACTAGATAGCTTTGATAAATGGGTAGGGTAGAAAAGTATACGTTAAGGATTTTTCATTATAATTGCAAAGTTCAAAAACACATGGAATCTAAAACTTTGTTGTTAATTGAGAAATATTGGTAATCTTATCTTGAACAAATTCACATAATTACTATACCAATACAAAAAATGATAATAGAAGAAATACAATAGATTATTAAATAAGAGGAGTGATAGGGGAAGAGAATTTAGAAAGGAAATATGAGAGGGAATGACGTGTCACCACATTAGTAAGTAGAAAAAAAAATAAAAGGTGAGGAGAGAAGAGAGAGAAAATTTATTAATTTTTCAAAGAATTAGATTGCGCCACATCATTCCCTCTCCCAAATTCCTTCCCCTAACCATTTCTCATTTGTTATGAGGTTGTGAAAATCAAAATTTCTTGAAATAGTTTATCGTATCCCGTTTGTACTGGAGAGTTTTGTCAGTGACTTCTTCCCAAAGTTAAATAGAACCTACAATAGTTTAGCACATAAAATCACTACAATAACGAACTTGCCAAAATTACCTGAGTCCAATCACTAGGTTTCAAACATAAATAGTCGAGTCAAGAAACTCGAAGAACACTCACAAAGATAAAGAAAGGCTTTTGGAATTCTAGAGTGAAAAATGATAAGATGATGTGTTGAAAGGAATTAAAATGAAGGAATGTATATAGCTGAAAATTAAACCCTAAAACCATTCATCAATTCTTTAATTCAACGTCCAAAAATACATTCATCAATGGTTAACCTTGTTTTCCTTTTCATTACATTAATATTTCCTCTTCATTAGAAAATGCAAGCTACAAATGTTCAATTTATGAGCACATAATTGATAGCAATAAGTATTTTTTTTATTACAGTAGCAATTAACATTATTTGTTAATTGACTCATTCAAAGCATTAAGGTTTTTTTTGGAAAACGATTAAAATTATTTCATTAAAATTCAAAAAATGGGAAGGTCAATTATCAAAGTTAGACAAACCCTAGTTATGATTAAAAGATGACAATTAAATGTCCATAAAGAACCTGATTAATAATAATCAAACATACAAACAAAGATTACAAACAAATATTATAAACTGTATCAAATCCTAATTATTCAAATTAGGATTTTTATTTCCATACCAACATGTTATCTTCGTCATCCCCTTTTCCTTCCTCTTGTAATGAAATTGGAATGAACTAAAAAAGTTGATGAATATTGCCTATTCTCATTTTAATTTCTTTCTTTATATGAACCCGTTCTGATTTGATAGAAATAATTATTTTCTAGGATTTCCGTGCTCTTCACCTTATTGTTTTCAGCTTGAATTTCTAGATCATTGTCTTCATTTACTTCAACTTCAACATTAGAATCCTCAGCAAATTTGGATTTCTCTGTATCAACCTTAGAATTTTTTTTTCTTCTTAATTAGCCTGAGTATCTTTCTCTCTGTTTTCATCAGCAACCACTTTAACTTGATTTTATTGTGAATCTTCAACTATCCTTTCGTACTGAATTCTTCTTGTACAAAATTTTCTTATCTTTTGTTTCATGTTCTTTAACCTCATTTTTCTATTTGATTATAGACACTTTTGTTTCATTTTCCTGCATCTTTACTTGCTAACCTTTATGTATTTTCTGATCTTCTTCCTTAGCCAAATCATATTTTGAGTTTGTATGTTGGAAGGTATTGCAGAAAGATTATCTGTCTAGTCTCCACTTATAAGTGATTTCCATGATAGTATGTTTTCCTTTTCTGTCTACTACTGTCATACTTTTCAACAGTGTGCTTCTAGGATGCACTTTAATACTAATTCTAGCAAATGATAGGTGCTCTCCTCCTTTAGTAATTGGGTTCATGTATAATGGTTTACCCAATAAACCTGCAAAATGACTAAGGGCTTCATAATTGTACATATGTACAAGTATATTCCAGAGCTTAAACCATATATGTGCAGTTTCTTTTGGCTTACTCAATAGGTTCAAGTCTTCGGACTATTTTTCCAACTTCATATAGTTGGATCCTATATATGTATGTCCATTTTCTATAATTTCCTTCAGATTAGATCCTTTCTTGAATTTCAGAAAATATAAATAATGAACATTTGCTAAAATCTTATCCAACCCTTTTCCTTCCCATTGCTTCAACAATGCCTCTTTAGTAATTGGGAAGGATGCTTTGTTTTTCTCTATATAGTTTCTCACAACTACATTTTTTCATTCTTTTATACAGTTTTCCTCTACTTCAGCAGGCAATTTAAATTCAAATGAAGAATTTAGTACCTCCACTTTTGTATGTGTATTTCCCAAGTACATTTTCTCTTTATAGGCATGATCTTCTGACTTTTTTGCATTGTTATTCTTCTAGACTTCATTGGTTTTCCATGTTGAGTTGCTCTTGATAGTATATGACTTAGATTTGGAAGTCTTCATCAGCTCCTTCATTATAGCATCTGAACATTTGAACAATTTCTTCATATTTTTCTTTTTTCAGCATATTTTAGTCTTAAAGATAATGAATGTTGAGTTGAATTGTAATCTGCAGTATTTTCTCCTTATTAATGACAATTTTTCTCCTTTTGGCATGCATAAGGAGCTTTGTAATCTGATTCTTGAGTCCAAATAGATTAGTTATTTCATTATAGCGTATTTTTCTAAACTCCTTCATTATCCATCTGTTTTCCTGCATGATTTTCAGCAGAAATATTTCCAATAGCAATTGGAGCAGATTACTTACTTGTGTTGGTATCCTGCTGTTCTTTGATAATTTCTTCAACAACTCTTTCAATTTCTTTGACTGCTACTTTCTTAATTCCTTCTAGCACAAAATCCCTAATTTATTTAGATTTATTACTTTTGTTATTCCACTTCCCCATAATGGTAGAGACAAAATAATTATAGAAACCCTAAGAGACAGGGACAGACGAACCTATGGGTTAGGGTAGGCTTAAGCCCACCCTAAAATTTTATAATTTCTTTTATATATATAACCTATATAGAGTACTTTAATATATATATAGTTCTGAGATATATTATTATTTGGTTGTGATTTTAGGGGAGAGGAGTTTATACTATTAGAGTTTGTTTAATTATTTTATTTTGAGTTTTTAGATAAAATATTTATTTTATTTAATTTTTACATTAATTAATTTATAAAATTAATAAATTATTTTACTCTTTAAATATATGAGAGAGAAAAATTAGAGAATATATTAAATAAATAATATTTTATTATTTCATGAATAAAATAAATAATGAGATAAATAAAGTGAAATGTAAAAAATATTAAGTTTGAGATAAAATTATAAAATACCTAATATCAAACAAGTTCTAAATGCATTCATTATAATTATTATTTTTTAAAGTTTGTTTGATTATGATTATTTGGATGATAATTATTTTTAAGATTTAATATTTTATAATTTGTAGATATTTTATCTCTCAAATTATGTTTATTTATTTTCATGTAAAATAATAGTTTATAATAATTTATTAAACTAATTAATATCATCATTAGAAATATATATTACATTTTAAATACAATAACAATAATATTATTTTTCTATTGACTAATGTGATAATTTTAAAATCACATTATTGTACATATTATTTTTTATTCTAGTTTTACAAAACAATTAAAAAAAATTAAGCCCACTCTTATCATAATTTCTTGGTCCGTCCCTGCTAAGAGATGATCACAGATAAACCGCAATTGAGAAAAAAATCTAGGGGCATTTAAAAATGCACAAGAAACCCTAGACTAGCTAAACTTATTGAATATCACACGACAGTACCGTGTCGCTCGTGCCGATCGTGTCGTGCCTCTTGTGTCTATCGTGCTGCCCGTGCCAATCGTGCTTCTTTTGATTAATGGTGATTTCGGCGCAGATTTAATGACTTACGGTATATGACAATATTGTGCCGCCCGTGCAGATCATGCCTTTCTTCTGGTATGATGAATATCACTTTAAGAAAAAAGGGGGTGTCTTTACTATTTCACAAGTAATGCGTGACCTTTGCTGAAAATGAAAGCTTTAAGGCATTAATGTTAATTATAACAATTAACACGTTCATTTTTATTTGGATTAAATTTCATCTTAATTCATATTTAAATTTGGTATGAATTTCATTTTATTTAAATTTTAACAATATTTCAAATTTGAATTTGATGTGAATTTCATATTGCCCAAACTCTCATTTCTATTTAATTAATAGAATTAGTTTAATCTCAACAGAAAACTCACATGATAATTTGATAGAGAAAGATTTCAATTTCATATGATTTTTTTTATCATCATATATTTAATTAAATTGATTTGAAGTGGAGATAAATTTATGAGCGGATTTTGAGGTAACATGTCTTGAATTTGATTCTCTCCAAAAAAAAAATTATCATCAACTTATCGAAATTCAATCAAATGATTGGAAACAGTTTCAACTCTTTATGAATTTTTTTTTAAATTTTTTCAAGTAAATAAAAATTGTTTAAGCACAACGACAAAGCATGACATGAAAATAAAAGAAAAAACGTTACTCAATAGGTTATTGAACTCATAAGTTTTCGAGAAGAAAGATTAACTCCGACGGTTTTACTGGCTTTTCGGAACGAATATGAAAAAATGTCATAATAATAACATTATGATGGATACTCATTGGACGACTACAATAATTGAAAGTTCGACAATTTATCTCCAACTAGATAGTCTAACAAAAAATAATTATGATAGTACCCCAAATATGTAGATATGTCATATCAGTCTCATAAATCCAAACTTTCCAACAACTACTCAAATACTCGGGAATCATCCAATTAATATAAGTAATACTCCATAAAAGATTTCAGATACTAGTCACCCTTAGACAATGAAAAAGTAAGTAAGTTGTCGATTCAACCTTCTCAGGACTAATACAACTAAAAATAATACAACTTTTTTTTTTATGTACATAAGAACATCAAACTTTTATGATTTTATCTTATAAAATTTTAAGAAATGAATAGTTATGAAGTGGATAAATTTTTTTGATTAATTGGAATATTAGTGGGAACATATGAATTATTGAGAAACGAATTAAGGATCAATTAAAAATATTAATGTTTGTGACATTTTCAATTCAAGAACAAAATTCAAATAAAGCTCTTTAATGTGAATCAAATTCTTTCAAGTTTGAGAGATGGGTAATTTTTTACATATTTTTATTTAAGAAATAAAAAACGGTGTGATTTCTTAATACAAATATATTTATAATTAATCTAAGTTAGTGTTTTTATCTCAACACTATTAAAATTACAAAGAAAAAAGTTATCTACAAATTTTGCAACAATATTAATCGTTGTGCCTTTATGATATTCCAATATTTGTGTGCCATGTAACTCCTTATAAGAAGGTTAAATTAAAGTTATAATTGTAGAGACCAACTTTTAGATCTTGATTTCGTTGCCCCGGAAAAATACCACGGCATGCAAGTAGAGACGGCAATAAACTCTTTTTAAAATGGAAAAAGAGCTATAATTTCTTGCCCTCTCTCACATTCATTAGCTGGTGACACCTAGAATATATCACTAGTAAAAAAAAGCATCAGTAAGGGTTAACGCCGTTACAGAAAGCACCATAAACCGTTACTATTGATCTTCAGTAAGGGCATATAACGCCTTTACGACTCGTTACAGACACGCACGTTACAGATACTTATGAACTATTAGTAACGGCTATTCAACACCGTTACTATTATCAGTATCTATAACAACACTAAAACCGTTACTGTTATCAGTTATCTGTAACGACACTTGAATAGAATAATCGTTACTGTTATTAGCATCTGTAACGACACTTGAATTAAAGAACCGTTACTGTTATTAGCATCTGTAACGGCACTTGAATTAAAGAACCGTTACTGTTATGAGGAATCTGTAATGGCACTTGAATTAAAGAACCGTTACTGTTATGAGGAATCTGTAACGACATTCTTAATTATAAAACCGTTACAGAAATTTTTAATATTTCATTTTTTATTTTAATTATTAATTCAAAATAACCAAATACACAAAATTTGCCTGTAATCCGAAAATAAACAAATTTTATAATCCAAAACACCCAAAAATCTCATTAATTCAAAATACTCAAATATCATAATTCTAAATACCCAAATATCATAATTCAAAATACTCAAATATCATAATTCAAAATATACAAATATCATAATTCAAAACACCCAAAATACACAAAATACCATCAAAGGAGGTGGAGGACGGGGAGGAAGACCACTGGGAAACATAGATAACATCATTGCCATCTGATTCTTCATCTGAAGCATTTCTTCCCTATATTGGTCACGTTCAGCCTCAGAACGCAGTCTCTCAGCCTCGCAACGCTGTCTCTCAGCCTCAATAACTTTACGTGAAATTTGTCTCTCAACCTCAATCTCTTCACGCGATAGTCGTCTCTGAGCCTCAATCTCCTCTTGCAGCTCTATCTTCTCTGCTTCACGCTCCTCTCGAAACTTCCTCATCTCCAATTCACGTTCCTCTCGCATTTTGCGCATTTCTTCTTGTAGAACTTGGTTGTCCTCGCGTAATTGTTGAGTGTCTGTGCGATGATAACTTCTCGAAGAACCTCGAGCATCTGCTCTATACAATGTTGGTCGTACGCTTGCCCCCATACCTACAACTCTACCACGTCCTTGAGACCCGAAAGCGTAATCTGTCAACTGCAGTTCATTTCTAGTCGGGTCTTCTTCTAAAGCAGTGCGCAACGTAGACTACAAACACAATTATTTTTGGATTAGTACAAACACAAATTAAACATATAAAATAAACCACACTTACCACTTTCTCAATAATAATATCGGAGATCTCCGAATTTGGATCATGTATGTTAGGATCGGGGATGCCCTTGGAGGACCGGGGTGTTTCCGGTTTCTAGAAGGGTGGCCGCTTACAACACGCAACACACTTTGGTGATAGTCTAGTTAGATACTACAACCGCTCTCAGCACTTTGCAAACTGTCACAGACTCTTGAACCGGGTTCAAGGGCAGAAATGCCTGTTTCAGTCTAAAGCAACGTATGCGACTTAAATGATGTTTATGAGGAGTCGGTTTTAAAAATGTGAGTGGACCGGTGTTTGATCTAAGGAGTAAGATTGTCTTGGTTTGTGGTTAGGTTAAGTGAATAAGCCGGAAATAAAATAAATGACACGAGACAAGATTTTTTTATGGATGTTCGGAGCAAACTCTCCTACGTCACCTCTTCTTCTCAGGTTATGAGAAGAATCTCCACTAACTTTCAAGATTACAACAATTATACTGTCGGTCGAGCCTTAACATACTACTCGCCGGTTACACCAACTCACTCTTGATGTAATACAATAACACAACACAACAATAGCTTTCGGTAAATGACACAACGGTTTTGGATCGCGCGTGAGATTTCTTTATCTCTCTAAGATTTTCATAACTTGTTTTTAATGAAGTCGCTTCGTCTTCCTTTTATAGTGAAGAGTCTTCCAACGGTCACTTTCTTCTCTCACCGTGGGATTGGTTAATTCAGAGTCACGCCGGTGCAGAGAGGTTGCTTGCACGTTTCACCTTCCTAACACTTGGCAAGCATGCAAATACTCCTCAGGTAAAGATGACGTAGCCGGTTTGCAGATTCGAACACGTGTCAAGCATGCACCCTCCGGCTGTCGAAGCCGGATCAGTAAATCATCATTGTTTTTATCGCATGCTTCTGATCGAATCTTATCTTCTTTTATTTCTCCGAGACACGTCTATTTCGTCATATTACGTCATCTCTGTAGATTTTAGTTTCCGGTTGACTTTTACATAGTCTAGTCCGACTGGGATGTGGACTTTTCTTTGCTAACCGGTCCCTTGAGAATGATGAAACCGGTTCCTCTTGATCTTGACTTGATCACTTGGAACTGGATTTCTTTGAAGTGTTCTTCAACCGGTTTGTGAGGCTCCAGCTGGTTTATGCAGTTCGATCTGTTCCTGCACATAGAAGTTAATAATTGTTTAGTTTTCTGGCCGGTTCTAAAAATTAACTTTACTTAATTTTTCTATCAATTTCTCCCTTTTTGATTATTTAGAATAAATATTCAAAACTTGAAATGTGTGGCCGGTTTGAAAATTAACTTTCTTAATTTTTCTATCACTGTAGACTTGGTTTCTTAGTATGTGTGTGTTGAATGTAATGTATATTAGAAAAATGTGCGATTTTAACCCATTACTTAATAAACACAAGTAAATCTTAATTATAATAATGAGGATTTATTGGAGTAACAATTTTCCATTCACTCCTTGATGCCATATCCGTAGAGTAAAACACTTGTTGTGCTTGGCTTGCCATTATGAATGGGTCATTCATTTGAGTTGGTAGAGTCCTGTTCATATTGATACTAACATAACCATACTTATCAACCTTAATGCCTCGATCTTTGTGAAGAACATCAAACCATCTACATTTGAAGAGAACCACGCGTCTTCCACTAAAGAACGATACTTCTATGATTTTATTGAGCACTCCATAGTAGTTAATTGTCGCTGCCCCATTATTTCCAACAACCAATACACCGCTATTTTGGGTGGTCAAGCTCTCGTTGTGTTTCTCCGTGTTGAACTTATACCCATTTATTTTGCACGAGTTATACTTTTTAGCGTATATTGTGGGTCCGCCACCTAAAATCTTAAGATTCATTGTTCTATCGGAGTCATCGATTAATTGTTCAATCTATTATTCATTAGAAATTAATGTTAACCCAATATAGAATGTGATGTTTAAAAGAATATTGGAAATTATTCATTGTATACTTACTTTTCCTTTGAAATAACTAACGTATTGTTTATCCCGTTCTTCATTGGAAATATTGGGTTGACATGATTGCTTGAAATCGCTGCACAAATGTTAAATTAACTTAATTCTAAAAGTACTTAAACCAACTATAAGTAGTAATGAAATTAGATAGCTTATAAGTACTTACTTATAAAATTCTTCAGCTTCGCGACAATTTTTTAAAATGTACGAATGAGCACGTTGACGATCCCCTGGTTGATATGTGTATGACGTGCCATTAGATAGCTCTTCCGTAGCAAAGAATATGGACAATGTATTACTAGTTTGTATCGAGGCATCTCGTGATTCTTGATCCTCCAAATATCAGGCACACATGCTCATACTCTCATTCACAAGGTAACTCTCGCTAATTGAACCTTCTGGAGAGTTCCTGTTCCTTAGGTATTTCTTGAGTGTGCTCATATACTGTTCAACTAGATACATCCATCGATACTGGACAGGCCCTCCAAGGCAAGCCTCAAAAGCTAAATGAACTGGCAAGTGCACCATTATATCAAAAAAAGATGGTGGAAAGATTTTCTCCAGTTTACAAAGTGTCAAGACAATGTCGTCATGTAGTTTCTCCAATAAATCACGTTGTAAACTTTTTTGGCAAAACAACCGAAAAAATCTTGACAAATTCACAACAGCATCATACACATCATCAGGAAGTAGGCCATGTGTAGCTAGTGGAATGAGATACTATAATAAAATGTGTCAATCGTGACTCTTCAATCCTGATATTTTTTTGTCATCTACGTTTACACATACGCCAATATTTGAACAAAAACCGTCCGACATTTTAACATCTTTCAAAAACTGGCATAATCGTTTCTTGTGTTCTGCTGTTAGTGTATAAGGGGTTGCTGGACACCGAAGAACACCATCAACCTCAACAGGATGTAAGGAATGCTTTATGTTCAATATGACCAAATCTTTTCTCGCTTTAATCCCATCCTTGGTTTTTTCTTTGAAATCATTAAAGTTCCCAACAAACTATCACATATATATTCTTCTCAATATGTATGACATCCAAGTTATGTCTCAACAGCAACGATTTCCAATAAGGAAATTGGAAAAATATACTAAATTTGTTCCAGTTATCACCCCGGGATTCATGAATCAATTTCGTTTTATTGGGCATGTACTTTGTCAAACAAATTTCCTTTAGATCTCGTGCTTACAATTGAATTTCGGAACCCGATAGTAGAACATGAGGACCTCTATGCTCAGTACGCCCATCAAACGTATCAGTCTCTTTGCGCCAACGATGATTAGGCGAGAGGAATCATCGATGACTCATGTAACACTCCTTCTGATAATTTGTCAACCTCAATGATGCGGTGTTCTGATTACAACATGGACATGCAAATTTCCCTTTTGTACTCCATCTAGACAAATTTGCATATGCGGAGAAATCATTAATAGTCCACATAAGAGCTGCCCGCAAGTTAAAAAAGTGTTTTTTGCTTGCATCGTATGTCTTCACACCGGTATACCACAATTCCATCAACTCTTCAATTAGTGGCTCAAGATATAAGTCAATGCAATCTCTCGGACCCTTTGGTCCGGGAATTAACATGGACAGAAGAAAGTTGCTAGTGTTCATACATATAGTGGGAGCGACATTATATGGGATGAGAATTACCGGTAAAATGTTGTACGATGTTTTCCCGTTAGCAAAGGGTTGGAATCCGTCACTTGCCAAAGAAAGTCGCACATTTCGAGGGTCTACTACAAAATCTGGTGATGGTATCAAGTTTCTAAAATCTATGACGTCTGTGCTCTAATGAAGAATCCTCTACTGATGGTATCAAGTTTCTAAAGTCTATGACGTCTGTGCTCTCTTCTCTTCAGAAGAACGTGGTATCTATGTCATCAAATATGATAAAGGCTCTAAATACCCAGAAAGAAGATAGAAAGGAATTTGCTGATTTTGTCAAAGTTCTTAATGAATTGGACAATACTCTGAAGAATAATACGTATGAGACTCGCATCTCAAATTCAAATTTCTCCAAATTTGAAAAGAAGCTCTACAGTCGTCAATCTGAAATGATGGACCTTGAAAGGCACATCAATGATGATCGTCATCGAGAAGCTATGGAGGAACTCAGTTTGATGAAAAACTAGATGGTAGAAATTCAAGGTTGCTTAAGAAGAACAGATGGAGAACGGATGGAGTATGCTGACTCTATTGCGAGAAAATTTCAAGCAAAAGAGAATGCGAAGGCTGATGCTGAAAAAGATCAACCTCGTGTCACCCAAGGTGAGTCAAGTAGAAGAAGTGACGGTGTGTTAACCGACACTAGATCTAGGTGAGCGTCGAGCAAAGATGAAAATCCAAGGCTAACTAAAAGAGGCGGAGGTCGAAGCGGTGGTGATCGTGGAGGCCGATGCAGTGGTGGTGGTCGTGGTAGGAAATCTGGTATTGATCAAAGAGGTCGTGCCAATGGCGGTGATCGTGGTGGGAGATCAAGTGAAAGAAGTCGTGGTAGTCGCATTCTTCCTCCTTTTTAAATTCTGTTAAGCGGTCAAGATATGAGCCCAACCGATCCTCGAGTAAAAAGGGAAGAACAATAATTTCTTATCTCCTACTCTGTTAAGTTTCTCAAACTATGTTTCTTTGATTATGTTCTGAATATTGGTTTTGGAATTCTATGAAGTTTGCTGTAAGTGAACAGAAGTTTATTTATATGATGAATGCATATTTTATTATATATATATATGCAAGTTTTCAATTTCATCATCAAAAAGGGGGAAATCGTTGGGTCAAATTATTTTGACTATGTGTTGAAATAGTTTGACTACTAGGATTTTGATGATGAAATGATTTATGCGTTTTGATGCAGGTGTATCGAAATCAAATTTCATGAGACTTGGTTCTAATGAGGTTCATTAGACCGATTTGGTATTAGATGCACGGAATTAGACATGCAGTCTATCTCGTGGAGTTAGACGTGCAGTCTAATGAATTCAGAATTAGACTTGCAGTCTAACTCGTGGAGTTAGACGTGCAGTCTAATGAATTCGGAATTAGACGTGCAGTCTAACTCGTGGAGTTAGACGTGCAGTCTAATGAATTCGGAATTAGACGTGTAGTCTAACTCGCGGTGTTAGACGTGCAGTGTAGTCTAATGAATTCGGAATTAGACGTGCAGTCTAACTCGCGGAGTTAGACATGCAGTCTAATGAATTCGGAATTAGACGTGCAGTCTAACTCGCTGAGTTAGACGTGCAGTCTAATGAATTCGGAATTAGACGTGCAGTCTAACTCGCGGAGTTAGACGTGCAGTCTAATGAATTCGGAATTAGACGTGCAGTCTAACTCGTGGAGTTAGACGTGCAGTCTAACTCGTGGAGTTAGACGTGCAGTTTAATGAAACTCGTAATTAGACGTGTAGTCTAATGTATTGTGAAAGTTAGACGTGTAGACTAACTCCTTCAGACAAGTTTGAAGTAGACCCGTAATTAGACGTGTAGTCTAACTCGTGGAGTTAGACATGCAGTCTAATGGATCTCGTAATTAGACGTGTAGTCTAATGTATTGTGAAAGTTAGACGTGCAGTCTAACTCTTTCAGACAAGTCTGAAGTAGAACCAGAATTAGACGTGCAGTCTAATGGTTTGTGAAAGATTAGACGTGAAGTCTAATTGGTGAAAGTTAGACGTGTAGTCTAACTCCTTCAGATTAGTCTGAAGTGATTATAATTAAACGTAAGTCTAATCCCATTAGACCAGGTGGTCTAATGAATTCTGTTATTAGACGGGGACGTTTGATTTCATTAAACGAGGTCGTCTAACTGAAATACGTCGAATGTTATGCTTAAGTAGTATGCTCGAAGTTAGCACCCGCCTACCCACGTGCTATAGCTGTACTCTACTCATGCTCCACTTTCTAGTGAAGATCAGTACGATAGTTATACGCAACCAACCAACGAATTCCACGTAAGAGAATTTCCCTCATATTACTTGTTTTCCAGGTACATCTTTGATGGAATATTCGGCGCACTACTAGTTGGTGTACGGCCACGATCCTTGTGCTTAGAACCTGATGTGTACTATGGAGGCTTTCCAATAGAAGTGTGCCACGTATCATTATGAAGATTCGACCGTTAGTCTCTGCTCAGTATTTATCATATCTCAAAGACAACGGACAATCTCTCGACAACTCGACTCTTCAATCTCTCAATCATCTTGCTTACTGGAATTACTGAGAAATCTATTATTTGAATATTCAAGCCGTAAGCTGCTTTCCTGATTGTACTGTGTGTGAATCAAGAGAGAGCTAGAATCAAAAACATCTTTAGCTGAGTGTTATTCTTCATCTTGTAAATTGAACAGAGTGTGTTCTGTTCAATAGTGAGCCAAGTGTGTGCAAATTGTATTTTGATTCGAATCATATTATAGTGAATCTTTTCGGTGGTTGGAAGAAGAGGTGACGTAGGAGAGTTTGCTCTGAACATCCATAAACAAACTGATGTGTCGTTTTATTTATGTCATCTTCACATTTTTCATCTTGAGCTTAAAACCTATGTAAATAATTTCGCCTTGATTTTGTTTCAAGTGTTTACAAGGGCTTGCGTAGAATAGAAAACGAATTAAATTCCTAACAAGATTTTTTAAAACCGTTTTTCATAAGCCTTCATCAATAGCCAGACCCCCCCTCTCTATCGATAAAGCCGATCCTATTAATTGGTATCAGAGCTCTGTTTCTATTCTCAAGCTTTTCTTGAAAAATGTCGACCATAACCAAAGATGTCAGTGATAGCCTATTGATTTGAACATGAGGGAGCTTCAATGGTTGTGATAGCCTATTGATCGTTTTTCCTCTCTTTCATCGTTGTTTTTATTATTCATAAAAAGGATAACAAATTTAATAAGAAAACATTTATTTAACTTTTTTCTCATCAACACCGGCTTATTCCTCTTCGACCTCTTACTCTCATTACTTGGTTAACCAATAATATCATTTCTTACCTTATAAATCTCTCATATTACTAATTTCGTGACCTCACTTCTGTATTCAACCATCTCAACAATACTAACATATTTTACCATCACTTTTGTCTAACTAACCATTGCATCATATCACCAACCTCTTTACCCTCACATTTTCGCTAAACCAACATATTCATTCATATATTAATCACCAATATTATTTGTTCTCTAATAAACATCTCATTACTAATCTCGTGACCTCAGTTATAGTATTTTGTACCTCAACCATATCATATCATTACCGTGACATCCTTACCCTCACTTCAAAAAACCACCACCAATCCAATTGACCTGTCATCTCATGACCCTACCATCACACTTTGGTTAAACAATCATTTTATTCACACATTTAACCACTGATATTCTTTTTCCCAATAGACAACTCTCATTACTAATATTGTGACCTCTCACACTTTCACACGTCTCTCATCCCTCACCAAACCAACCACCAAAATAACAATTGACTTCTCCATATTGTGAACTCACACTTTTAGACACCTCTTATTCCTTGGAAATCAGCCACCAATCCCAATCGATCTCTAATATCATGACCTCACACTTTGGTCAATCAACATCTCATTCACATATATTTTCAAACACCAATTATTATAGACATTTAATCTCATGATCTTACGATCCTTTCTCACCGGTCTATTATCCTTCAGCAAACCAACCACCAATCTCAATCTTATTGGCATCTTATCCCTTGGCAACTAACCACTAATCCCATCGACATCTCATCTCGTGACCTCATACTTCTACATACTTTTAATCTCTTGACAAACCAATTACCAATCACAATTGACCTCTAATCTCGTGATCTCTCTCGACAAACCAATCACTAATTCCAATTGACCTCTCATCTCATGACCTCATCTTTTTTCTTTTGTTTGTGCCATTAATAATTTGATGTTAAATAATAAGTTTGATAAGAGAATGAAACCTTTATCATTGTTGACTTTCAGGAATAAAAACTCTAACTTAATTGCAATTGTTTCTAATATATTTGCATGAATAGCTTAGCTAATTTCTGTTTATGCGTGAATAATATCACCTTGTTCATTACAAGAAAGAATTACTCCAGTTACCTTAAAATAACGATATTAACAATCACAAAAATGAATTGAGTGTATTTGGTGTCTTCATGTCCAAGTTAATAGAGAATAATGTAGTTCACAAAAACATGGAATTGATTATACTTAAAATATTTAGACATAATTTCTCTTAGGTCTATAGTGAGAGTAGTTGATTCCAAAAATATAAATTCCATATTTAACTCTGTAATTTTTTTTTCAATGGAGTAATCCAAAAATGATTTTGATCCATTCTGAGAAGCCAAGACTTTGAGGGAAAGAGTTATATGGAGATAAGAAATTAGATAGCTTTGATAAATGGGTAGGGTAGAAAAGTATGCGTTTTGGAATTTTCATGATCATTGCAAAGTTCACAAGCACATGGAATCTAAAACTTTGTTGTTAATTGAGAAATGTTGGTAATCTTATCTCGAACAAATTCACATAATTAATATACCAATACAACAAAATGATGATTGAAGAAATATAATAGATTATTAAATAAGAAGAGTGATAAAGGAAGAGAATTTGGGAGAGATAATAGGGGAGGGAATGACGTGTCACCATATCACTAGTTAGAAAAAAGATAAAAGGTGAGGAGAGAGAGAAGAGAGAGAAAAATCAATTCATCAATGATACCCAAAATATGTAGGTATGTCATATTAGTCTCATAAATCCAAACTTTCCAACAACTACTCAAATACTCGGGCATCACCCAATTAATATCAGTAATACTCCACAAAAGACTTCATATACTAAACACCCTTATATAATGCAAAAGTAAATGAGTTTCCGACTCAACCTTCTCGTGACTAATACTAATAACCATAATGCAACTTTTTTATGCACATATCATTCAAACTTTTATGATTTTATCTTATAAAGTTTGAGAAATTGAAGAGTTATGAGGTGGATAAAAAATTCTGATTAATTGGAATATTAGTGGAAACATATGAATTATTGATAAAGGAGGATCAATTCTAAATATTAATGTTTGTGACATTTTCCAATTCGAGAACAAAATTCAAATAAAGCTTCTTTAATGTGAATCAAATTCTTTCAAGTTTGAGAGGTGGGTAATTTTATTTATTTATTTTTTATTTAAGAAATGAAAAACGATGTGATTTCTTAATAAAAATATATTTATAATTAATCTAAGGTAGTGTTTTTTATCCCAGCATGAAATTACAGAGAAAAATTATCTACAAATTTCGCAACAATATTAAATGTTGCGATATTCCAATATTTGTGTGTCATGTAACGCCTTACATCCTTATAAAAGGGGTTCAAGTGTTAAAAGTCAGTGTCTAAAAAACTAAAAATCACAAATTCAATTTATATTTAAAATATTTTTTTAATTTTAAATTAAAGTTATAACTGTAAGACTAACTTTTAGATCTTGATTTCGTTTCCCCGGGAGACGGTGACACCTAGAATATAATTTCTTGCCCTCACACATTCATTAGCGGGTGACACCTAAAATATATTAAATTCATTATATTTTATAATTTCAACTTTTTTTGGCAGACAAAAACATTTCTTGTATGCATGTTATAATAGAAAACTTAATATTAAATACACATTCTCAGACATGTACTGAAAGATACTATTAAATAAGAGAAAGATATTATTAAGGTTGGAAAACTAAATTGAAAAGATATTTATTTTTATTCATAGAATATTATTAGATGCCTTACAAATAGTACACTTAATTAGAGAGAAATATACAATGTTATAACTCTCAACAAGTGTTCATAATTTTGAAGTTGTACATCTATCTATAATCTACTGATCTATTATGCTTAGGGTTAATGTCAAACTGTAATAAGTTGAACTTGGTGTCGAGGTTTGTCCGAATGATTTGTTACGTTAAAACCAAACTCCTTAGTTTCATTGAGGTTCATGTAACGTTCTGAAGTTGTATTATTGACTCTCAATGAGTATTCTCCATGAAAAAGTCTTGCCTCAAAATAACCCATATCGTCGGTCACGTCGAGATGGTCATCGATGCGTATAAACTGTCTCAAAAATCTATCTGCTACATTTCCTGTTGGAAGATTATTGAAATTATTATCAGTCAAACACATTCTATAGCATCCTGTTGGTTTCCATCCTGCCCATATTACTAGTCCTTCAACTGCAGGATGCCCATGCCCTTCTTTCAACACTTGATCCAATAAATTTGCCTGAAGATCATATAAAAAAAACCGAGTCAGAATTTAGAGTTAAAGTCAAACTGATTAGGACAAGAATGTATATAATGTATAAACTTTACCTGATCAGGAGAAGAACCAACATCAATTTCTGTGAGCCAAATGGGGAGACTTAGGGTTGCAAGTTTATCGATGGAAGCTCTCATGTAAGCTAAATTGGGTGTATTGAAATGGGATTCAAGCCCAATTCCTAATGGGCCATGATATCCGTTGTCCCTTATTTTTCGAATTTTTTTCATATATGCATCGGGTGAGCTAGCCTTATCACTTGGCTCTTCAATTGTATTATAATCGTTCAAGAACAATGGTGTATGATGGTCATATGAGTTTATCATTTTGAACAAATTGATCTTTTTCCCAAGCCTACTCTCAAAATAATTGAAGTGCAAGTTCTCGTTAACAGCATCCCACGCAATTAGTTTGCCCGAATATCTTTTAACGATAGATTTTATCCTTTTAACGACGGCTTGATAGAAATGTTTTCCTGAGAGTGAATTGAGCCACGAAACCTGGTACTTGGGGTCGTCCCATAAGACATTGTGCCCACGAACCGACAAACTTTGGCTTTTGGCCCAATTTAGCATACCATCAGCAACTGTGTAGTCTTCTCTCCCTTGAGTTACCTCGGTACTGTACCATTTCATCTCGTTCTCAAAGGTGGTCACTGTAAATCGTTTAGAGGCAAACCATTGTCGATAAGCACTATTTGATAAGATGTAACTGTTTGAGGCGCAGCCAAATTGGAATTGGGGCACCCTTAGGCTTATTTTGATGTGTGTATTTGCTAAGGGTTTTCCATTAACATCTACCAACCGCAATTTTACATGGTTCTTACGTTCCTATTATAATTGTGAATAGTCAGGACTTAATTTATACCACAATTGTATTAAAATATGATTACAATATGTAAGTGTACCTTCTCAACACTTTGATCAATGTGAGATCTCCATTCGTCTAAAGTAAATGGTTGTAATGATATGCTATCTACCCATATCTCAGTATTTGTATTATCGCTCTGCAATTGTTTAGAATGGTTAAAATCATGAAAATAATTCCATATATACATATACATGCACACACGTGAAAGAACAACAACGACAGTTTTTTTGTATTCAATAACTTTTAATGTTAGAATCTTTTATTTATTATCATTCTATAAAAATAAAATAAAATTTATTGTACGTTTATCATTACCTCGAAATAGAGTTGAGCAGACTCTGAAACGGTTATAGATAAACCGCCTTTAAGCATAGACCAACAGCCTGATTGAGCCACTGTAATACCAGCTTTATGGTACCCAGATGGTGATTTAAATATGGCATATATGCTTGCATTTCCACTGCTAACTTGTAACCAAGCTACATTTGAGAAAACAAATCCTCATACTTTTAACTATTTTTTATTTCACAGTCAAACAAACTATATAAGAAATCAATTAGTACCCGAAAAAGTGTAGATTTTATCTTTCTCCAAGAAGAAATTTTGAGATGGACTGTGAAATGCTCGAGTTCTTTGATGAGCTGCAATAAATTTGTTGTTGCCATCGTCGGAGGATACTCGATACTCAATTTTAGAATCCTCAAATGCTACCCAACCTTCTATTCCATTATCTAATTCTGTGTTCACCGCAATTCCACCTCCATATTGTGGTTTTAAAGGCTTTGCTAGACACTAAATAGATAAAAACAAAATGCAATATTTAAACTTGTGTACACATTTAGAAATATATCCACCTTTGAATCGGTTATCTGAACAATAAGTGTATCCAAAATCAATAATATATAATATTTTATATGCATAAATCTAAAAAGACATTGAGAATATTACTTGTGCAGTGAAACTATAATCATATGGCAAAGCATCGACTGGCAACCCTACAAGCACATGATGCGTATATACAATGCATGATTAGTAATCTTTAAATCAAAGAAAAAGAAACAAATGTATTTCTTTATTTAACCACTTAAAAATTGTTAGAATTTTTTTAGCGATAGAAAACAAACCCGAGTTGACGAGAGAAAATAAGATTATAATGAAGAGGAAGATTGTTGCTACTTCGTTCTCCATTCTCAAAACCTATTTCTGATTTAAGACTCTTTGGATCAATTATGAAATACACTTTGTTGTTGAAATGTCAGGAAATCAAAGGTTTGTATATATAGTTGATAAATTATTCTTAGTTCCAATATTTTAATACCTATTATTAAATGGCTATAATTATACCATTATAGATAACATCCAATTAATTTCAATATTAAACTTTCTTTAATATAATTAAATAAAATATATCTATTTAAATAGTAATAAATCTGCTTAGTAATAAATTTTTATATATAAGATAATGATGGTCAATAATAGAAATAAATCTCAAGTTATATATTTACAATTATGATATATTTTTATTATTATATAACTAATTATTATTATTTTGAATAAATTTTAAGTTTAGAAATAATATATATATAGTGTAATGATTAAGAAAATTACATAGCAATAAAAATGTAGTAAAATATATAACAAAACAGAAAAACTTATAATTGTATAAATTATAATGAAGTAATTTAAATGATAAAAAATTATAAGAAATGATTTGGGGAAGGAATTTGAGAGAAAATATTTGAGAGAGAATTACGTGCAATCTAATTCGTTGAAAAAATAACAAAATTTTTCTCTCTTTCTCTCTTTCCTCACCCTTTATCTTCCTCCCCATTCCCTCTCCCAAATTCATTCCCCTTATCACTAAGAGTATGTTTGGATGAATGTAATTGGAATTGACATTGAAATTCTAATTCCAATTTAATAAAAATTGATATTAAATAACAATTCAATTCCTATGTTTAAAAAAACTATAAATTATAATTCAATCTTAATTCATATGTTTGAAAAAAATAATATAATAATAATAATTTTAATATATATTATTTATTTTATTATAATATTGATTTGACAACCAATTAATATAACTCAAGTGTTAAAAAGATTTGTTAAGTATCAATTTTTTTAAATAAAATATCGATTTAACATGTTAACTTTATAATTTAAAAAATAAAATATATCGGTTAAACATTTTAACTTTTTAAATTCAAAAACAAAATATCGATTCAAAATATTAACTTGTTAAATATATATATATATATATATATAATATTAGTTCAAAATGTAACTTATTAAATAAATACATAAAAAAAACATTGGTTCACATAAAAAAGACACTGGTTCGATATTTTAATATCATAAATTCAAAAAAAAAAATATTATCGATTAAAAACTTTAATCATGTTTTAAATAATAAAATAATAAGTTATTTTGTTTGAAAAAATATAAATAAAATAAAATTTGAAATTAAAATTCCGACCTAAACGAATGGAATTGAAATCTATAAAATTACACTAATATATTAATTTCAATTTTAATGAAATAATAATTCCTATTCCAAAAATGGGTAAATTCAATAAGTATTAAACTCAAATTAAAATTTTCAACTTATATCATTCACTAATATGGATTGGATTATGAGTTATGGGTTGGATCATAATCCAAATTAATTTTTATTTTTTTATCTTGTTTAAGACGTATTTCTCGTCCAACATTTTTTTATCCGTTTAAAATATTTTTGTCTCAATTAACATATTTTAAGCCCGTTTAAACACATTTTGATCTCAATTAACACATTTTAAACCCATTTTAACACTTTTTGTCTCGATTAACACTTTTTAACCCGTTTAACAAATATTTGACTCGTTATACCCCGTTTGACATGTCTTTAACCAGATTTAACATATTTTTGACTCGTTTACACATTTTGACTCATTTAATACGTTTTTAATCCGTTTAACAAATATTTGATTTATTTTGCCTTATCATGTCTTTGAATCGTTTAATTCTCTTTTACTCATTTAACATATTTTTAGCTCGTCTAGTAATTATAACTATTTAGTCTCATTTAACATGTTTTTGACATCATATTTCGACTCAAGGAAGAGAGAGAAAAGCTCTGGAGATTTTAGGTTTTCAGCAAAAATTCCGGTAGCAAATTCTCTCATCATGAATAGACGAATAATACGATCGACACGAACGTCACGATCGGCACAAATGACACGATCAACACGAACCGCACGATCGACACGATTGACACGATCGACACGAACGTCACGATCGGCACGATTTGCACGATATCAAGGTTGTGGATCGCTTATTGTTGCACAATCGGAACAATCAACACAATCAATACGAACGACACGATATCGACTTTAATTGCTAGGTCGGTCATTCATCTACAGAGCTTGGTTGGAAGGTTAGGACTTCTAGTTTAGGGTTTCTGGTATACCATATTCTGTAATTTCATTTTTCAATTGTTTTGTTATTTTGTTCTATTCTTCTTTAAAATGGGAAGAAAGAAAAATAATAAGTATAAGGAAGTCAAAGAATTTGTAATGGAAGGTTTAAGGGAGGTGGCTGAAAAGAAAATTGATATGATTGTTGAAGAAATAATCCAAGAAAAGAAGGAATGCAGCAAAGGTAAAGAACCAATTGCTGTTAAAAATTCCGAAGAAAATGCTACAGGAAAATAAGAAAAGAAAGAAGTAAATTGGAATATTGGTTATAATGAAAGAGCCAACCTGTTTGGTCTTAAAAACTAGATTACCAAACTCCTAATGCATGCTAATCAGTAAAGAGAAAGCACAGCAAATAACAGTCCAACTTAATATTCAATATCTCCAAGACTGGAATTTACTAAAGAAATTAGAATATGAGGAAATAGTTAAATGGTCAGTTGATGCAATGAAGGAGCTAATGAAGGCTCCCAAAACCAAGACTTACACTATCAGGAGTAATTCAACATAGAAAGTCAACGAGGTATGGAAGAATAAAGCAGAAAAGAAATATGAAAAACATGCCTACAAAAGAAAAATCTACTTGGGGGATATCCAAACAAAGGTAGAGGTACTCAACTCTCCTTTTGAATTCAAACTGCCTTCAAAATTAGAGGAGAAATGTATTGAAGACTAGGAGTTTTTAGTGGTTGAAAACTTTATTGGAAAAAATAGAGTATCATTCCCAACTACCAAAGAGACTCTAATTAAACAGTGGGGAGAAAAGGGGCTTGAAAAAGTTAATGCAAATATACATGATCTCTACTTCATGCAGTTCAAAAAGGGCTCAAATCTGAAAGAAATCTTAGAGAAAGGGCATACTTACATAGAATCAAGTTGCATGAAGCTGGAAAAGTGGTCAAAAGAGATGAATCTACAAAGTAAACTAAAAGAAACAGCCTAGTTTTGGTTAAAGCTTTGGAACAATCCAGCCCACATGTATAATGCTGAAGCAATAGGTTATTTTGCAAGTATAATTGGAAAACCATTGTATATGGACCCAATAACTGAAGGAGGAGAGCACTTGTCGTTTGTTAGAATTAGTATTGAAGTGCATCCTAGTAGTGTTCTGCCAATGAAAATGGCATTTGTTGACAGAAAAGGAAAGCACAATGTCATGGAAATCTCTTATGAATAGAAACCAAAGATGTGTGCTTTCTATAATACTTTCTTGCACAATAAATGTGATAAAACTAAAGAAGAAGAGCAGAAAAACTAGAAAAGTCAGGAGTTTGAAGCTTAAGTCGAAGATAAGGAAGACAAAAACACAGAAATTCAAGTTGAAGATAACAAAGGTAAAAGTCCTGAAATTCTCAGAAACAATTCTTTCTATCAAACCAGAATGGTCTCGTACAAAGAGAGAATTCAAAATGAGAAACAACAATACTCATCATCCTCTTCAATACAATCTCCTTACATCTTCAAAGGAAGGGGAAGAGGAACTGGAAGGGGAAGAGGAAGGGGAAGAGGAAGGGGAAGAGGAAAGGGAAGAAAGCCTCTCAATTAAGATAAATGAGATGCGAAAATTCTAGGCTGGAATAGTTAGGTTTGAATGTACTCTTTTCTGTTTGTAATCTCTATTTTTTTTAGAATGTATGAATGCTACTAATCAGGTTTTTAGAGTCTTTTGATTGTCATCCTTAATCATAGCTAGGGTTTGTCTAGCTTTGATTTATGACCCTCCACTTTTGGAATTTTAATGAAATGATTTTAACCGTTTTCCCAAAAAACAACAACATGTTTAATTAATTTTGATTTGTTTAACACATTTTTAAACTTATCAAAATTAAATTTTTTAACACTTTATTTACAAAATTAAATATATAAGTTAGAAAATTAATAATGTATGGATTAGGGAGGAGGGAATATCTAGAATTAGTAGAGGGCTGGAGGGCTGGCATGTGAGCGGATGAAGAGGGAGAGTTAATTTTTTTTTTAATAGTTTGTTTGAGTACTTTAACTAACTCAACTCAAATTCAAGCCAATCCAAATTTAACCCAAAGTAAATTATCTTATCCAAATTCATATTTTTAGTTAGGGTTAGTGTTTAGGTCAACCAAAAATATGGGTATCTCAAATTATTATATAAAATTCATATCTATACTTATTGCTTGGATTTTAAAATAAATAAATATTTTTGAAGACATTGTCGCGACGATTAGACTCTCAAAATAATTAATTCGGACTTCAAATAAATAATAATATATATAATGAGTTAGGCCTTGTTCGGATTGAGGTTTTTTAAAAAACCTAGAGGAAGAAAAAAATAATGATTGGTGATGATTTTGAGGAGGTGATGATTATTTTTGGTAAAAAGACTTAAAGGGTATTGGTATATATAAATAAAATAATAAATAATATTTTAAAATAGATGGTATTTTGGTATTTTTATTAATGAAATGAGTGATGTGATTGTTGAGAAGTGATTGATTGGAAAATTGATTTGGGTTGGGTTTTTTTAAAAAATCCAAAGAGAACGAGCCCTTAGATTTGAATAAATTACCTCACTATTGATATATTTTTATAGATAAATAGTAAGTTTTGGAGTCGTGGTCGTGTCGATTGGACTCTAAAAAACTTAATTTTGGGTAAAATAAACCATAATATATAATATAAGTTATTTATTGATATATAGATAAATTTTGGAGAATTTATTTGATATTATTATGATTTTATTTGTCTTAAAGTTATTTTTGAAAAAGGAAGAAAAAATGTTGACGGAAGGCCCGACCGAGAAAAGCCCAGGCAAAGTTCTTGGGCTTGTTCATGTTGTTCTTAAACAGAATTCCAATAGACAAAGTCAAAGCCACATGAAGATTCTAATAATTTTTTAAAACACATTTTCTCACTTATTTTATTCCGAATTCAGCTCTGTAAAGTGTTTATCGCCTTATGGATGTGTATAATTCAAATTCGCAAGTAATTTCAATTAAAACAAAAAATTTTAAAGGAACTATGGTAACTTAGAGACATTTTCGGAGATTCGAGCGTTGTACTTCAAATGTTCAGTTCAAATTTTTAGGGTAGATTATAAATGCTATTATCTAGCTACCTTAGAAAAAACAACATCCCAAACCCCTTAAAACTCCCCAAACCTATTTTACAAGAAAAATACGAATTTGTCTTTTGGGTACTCTAAAATATTTTTTTTTGTAAAATTCGGTGTGCTAGCTCCTAAGGATTTCCATAAGTTTTTTAAGGAATTAGTTTCCTTCACTTTAACGTTTGAATTTTCAATTTTTAATAAATTTATTTTTTGTCATTATGTATTATATCTTTTTGTGTGATTGATCCATTAGATTTTATTTTCTTTTTGAAAGTCCATCGACAACCTAGTGGTTTATTTCCTAGATTTAGATCCACTAGTTTCTACGTCTGGTTTTGCAAGATATATTTTATCTCACAATTAATTGCATCTTTCTATTGAAGCCCTTTAGATGAGGTAATTGTCTCATTATACGTTTGAGATTCACTTTCCATCATGAAAGTACAAAAATATGGACTAAAGAATATTTCCGTTTTAGCTCGTTTACTTCGTCTATGTTCAATCATAACTTCATTTTCCTTTTCTTGTTCATCTTATTCAAGAAGTATTTTTGGAGAATGTGATTCTTATTAGACTTATATGAAAATACATGTTCAAAAAACGATATATTTCTTGATTCCATTATCATATTCTTCTCAGACGTACCGTTTGTTTAGGAGAATAGGGTGACGTCTTAATCACAATCAATAATTTTTGGTCTAAATTTTACCTTTTTAGGTAATATTACACTACCTTAGCTTGACACTCCACATTCGTAAGTATTCATATGATGATTTTCTTTAATGACATAACTCATATCGACATTTATCTAGCTTCTTTCGTGGACCTTATTTAAAATGTAATTAGTCGTCAAAATAGCTTCTCCCCACATGTCCTGTGGTAGACTAGAACTTAATAGAAGTGAATTCATCATTTATTTTAATGTTCTATTTTTCTTCTCAGCCGTACCATTTGTTTAGAAGAATAAGTTGACGTCGTCTCATGGATTATACCATGTTGAGCGCATAACTTGGCAAAAGGTGATTCATATTCACCTTCTCTATCACTTCTTAGCACCTTAATCTTTTTACGAAGCTGGTTTTAACATCATTTTTATAAATAGTGAATTTCTCTATGGCTTCATCTTTACTTTTGAAAATATACACATAACAATATTTTGTGTTATCATAAATAAAAATAATAAATTATTTGTCTCCACTACATGTTGATGTTTCTTTTAAATTACCCATGTTTGTATGAATTAAGTCAAGTAGTATATTATTTATTTCAATGTTTTACAAGAATTATATTGTCAATTTTTCTTTAACATAAATTACACACTTGTGTTTCTTATTTATTTCGAATGTAGGTATACTCTTCATTTATATTAATTGATGCATCAAATCATAAATATTATTACCTAACCTACCATGTCATAAAATTGAAGTCTCTAATAAATAATAGAAGAATTATTTTTTTACATTTATACTTAGTTTAATTGTCATTACATTGAGGTTAAAGATCCCATCATTAACATAACTTCTACCTACAAACATTTCACTTTTGGATAAAATAAATTTTCCGACTCAATCACATTTCTAAAACCATGCTTACTTAAAAGAAATCAAAAACCATTTTTTTCCAAATTTTTTGGAACATACAACACTTAGTCAAAGTTAAGTCTTTCCTCGAAGACAGCCTTAATACCACTTTTCCTTCACCTTGTATGTCCAAAGTGACAGATTTCCCCATAAATTTTTTTACCATTCTTCACTTCTTCGAGACTTGAAAATACTTCTTTTTTTGGAGAAAACATGTATTGTAGTTCCTGTTTCAATCCACCATTCTCGTGGATTAGACACCACCAAGTTAATCTCAGATATCACCGCACACATATCCATGTCCGACAATCCTTAATTTAAGTTAGCCTCTCAAACACTCCTCGACTTTTTACAATCGGAAGATCTATGGCCCATGTCATTGCAATTAAAACACTTTCCCGTGAACTTTTTAAAAATTTCACCTTTGAGATGAAGATTCTGATTTTTGACAAAAGAATTGTGTTTCTTCTTGTCTTTACCATATTCCACCACATTTTTCTTTAGCCACATTTTGACTAAAGTATTTATGTGGGGCACTTTTACTTTCCTCATCAATGCGTAGACGGATCACCAATTCTTCTACGTTTATCTCCTTTCACTTAAGCTTAATGTAGTTATTGAAATTGTTTCAAGACGGTGGCCACTTCTTAATAATAGTTTCCAATTACAAAGTTTCTCCTAGTTTCATACCCTCATCATGAATTTCATGCAAAATAACTTGCATTTCTTAAATTTGTTCAATGAGCGGTCTTAAATATACCATTTTGTAGTCCAAAAATCAACCGACTATAAACCTTTTTGCACCAGCTTCTTCAGTTTTATATTTACGTTCAAGAGATTGTCATAGTTCTTTGGTCGTATTTTTTTCACTATACACATTGTACAATGAATTTGACAAACCATTCAATACATAATTTCTACATAAGAAATATAAATGGTGCCAAGCATTAATGGCCGATGCCGCTTGCTCATTAACTTTCGGATGCACGTTCGCATCTTTTTATGAGTTCACATTTGTCTCATAATCTTAGGTGTGTGAGGATCCTCCGTGAGGAATCGTGCGAAACTCAAAGTCGTGAGGGAGAAAAACATTTTATGCTGACATCTCTTAAAGTTTGAGCCGTTAAACATTTCCGGCTTATCTAGATGGTTAACAGGAAATCGACATCCTCATGTTGGAAGTAGGTGTTTCGATAGTCATTTATGAAATAAACAAGAAACTTGTAAAATTTCTATATAAGTAATATGATAACTATTTTAAGATTGTTGGTAATCTTATCTCGAACAAATACACATAAATAATACTATATAAATACAGAAAAATGATAATAGAGGAGATACAATAGATTATTAAATAAAACGAAGAAAAAATCTTCTTGTTTTCTCCAAGGCCTATGAAAATTACTGTTCTTTTAAAATAGTTTCATCGTCTCTCGTTTGTGCTAGAGAGTTTTGTCGGTGGCTGATTCCCATGGTACAATAGAACCTATAATAGTTTAGCACAAAAAAACCACCACAAAGAGAACTTGACAAAATTACTTGAATCCAATCACTATGTATCAAACGAAAATAATTGAGTCAAGAAACTCAAAGAACACTCACAAAAATAAGAAAAGACTTTTGGAATTATAGAGTAAGAAATGATAAGATGATGTGTTGAATATCTCATTAATAATATTTAACTACCAATATTATTTGTTCTCCAATGAATATCTCATTACTAATCTCGTGACCTCACTTATAGTATTTTGTACCTCAACCATATCATATCATTACCGTGACCTCTTTACCCTCACTTCAATAAACGAACCACCAATCCAATCGACCTCTCATCTTGTGACCCCACCAAGACACTTTGCTCAAACAAACATCTCAATCACACATTTAACCACTAATATTCTTTTTTCCCAATAGACAACTCTCATTACTAATATTGTGACCTCCCACACTTTCACACGTCTCTCACCTCTCACCAAACCAACCACCAAAATCACAATTGACCTCTTCATCTCTTGAACTCACACTTTTAGACGCCTCTTATTCCTTGGAAAATCAACCACCGATCACAATCGATCTCTAATATCATGACCTCACACTTCGGTCAATCAACATCTTATTCACATATATTTTTAACCACCAATTACTATAGACATTTAATCTCATGATCTTACAATCCTTTTTTACCGGTCTTTTATTCCTCATCAAACCAACCACCAATCTCAATCTTATTGACATCTTATCCCTTGGAAAACTAACCATTAATCTCATCGACATATCATCTCATGACCTCATACTTCCACATGCTTTTAATTCCTCGACAAACCAACTCCCAATCACAATTGACATCTAATCTCGTGACCTTACAATCCTTTATTACCCCCTATTATCACTCGCCAAATCAACCACCAATTTCAGTTGACCTCTCATCTCATGACCTCATTTTTTTCTTTTGTTTGTGCCATTAATAATTTGATGTCAAATAATAAGTTTGATAAGAGAATGAAATCTTTATCATTGTTGGCTTTCAGGAATCAAAACTCTAACTTGATTGCAATTGTGTATAATATATTTGCATGAATAGCTTAGCTAATTTCTGTTTATGCATGAATAATATCACCTTGCTCATTACAAGCAACAATTGCTTCAATTACCTTAAATAACGATATTAATAATCACAAAAATGAATTGAGTGTATTTGGAGTCTTCATGTCCAAGTGAATAGAAAATGGATGTAGTTCACAAAAACTTGGAATTGATTATACTTAAAAAGTTTAGACATAATTTCTCCCAGGTCTATAGTGGTTGATTCCAAAAATATAAATTCCATATTTTCAATGTAACTCTATAGTTTTTTTTAATGAAGTAAACCAAAAATGATTTTGATCCATTCTGAGAAGCCAATATTTTGAGGGAAAGAGATCACTAGTAAAAATAGGGGTAATAGCGAGCAATAATAGCAATTGGTATAAAGATCAATTGATATTATCAAGGTAGTAGCGATTGGTTATAATTCCAATCGCTACTACCTTGATAATAACGCGTTTTAGAATCGTTAGTACTTAATAGTGATCAAAATAAAATCCATTCCATTTTACTTACTTAATAAGGATTGGATAAGTGACCAATCGCTATTACCTTTAATTAATAATCTCTATTTCCCTTTCCTTAACCCGCTCCTCTACTATCTCCGATCCCTTTCCTAAACCCTATTACCTTTAATTAATAGATCTCTACTTTAGATCTTCAATCTCCTCTCCCGTTCATCATCATCATCAATCCTAATCGGATCTCTCCCGTTGCATTAATCAAAGCTATCATTGGACCTCTAATACGTTCGTATCTCCTAATCGGATCTCTCAACTGTAAGACTACGATTATACTAATCGACGATGAACAACTATCGGTTTTTCTAATGATTTCATCCATTGGCATTATAGATGAAATCTCGGAATTTAGGGTTTCAAATCCTAATCCTGCCATTTCATAAACAATCGGTTGTTCGATTTAGACTCGTTTTTGGTTGGTTTTGTTTCAACCCTAGGTCAATTACCAAACAAACTCGTCTTTCTACTAGAAAGCCCAAAACAGTGGAATTCTACGGAGTTCGCCCAACGGCAATAGACGGCGACGCACTTCCGCTTATAGAAGAGTTTCTATCCGGAATTCAAGGGTTTCTTTCTGTCAGATTTGAAAAATGGTAAGTGTTTTTAGTTTTCAAGCTTTAATCCTTTAATTGCTGTCCTATTAAGCTAAGCTTTAACACTTTATGTTTTCAAGACAGTTAAGGCCTTGAAGGCAAGTGATTGACACTTTATCTTGAAGGTGCTTTTGATGTATTTTACAGCCACCCACAGGTTAGATCGTATGCATATTCTAGACATGTGGAAGAACTATACAAAAGATACAAAGGCAAGTTTATGTTTCATGCCTTTTATCCATTTGCTCGAAAATGTTCAAATTATCGAGTGTTTACATTGTGGATGCACCATTTGAGACTGTTTCAGCAATAGAAAGTTGATACTATGCATATCACATGTTTGAGAAAATGCTATGTGACTAACCTGTGTTATTACTTATTAAGAATGGTTTGTACACGTATCTTGAGAAAATTAATAAATGGGTTTTCATTCTTATATTTAGACTAATATTGTATGTAGATTCTTATTAAATTATTAAACCAGGTGAAACTCATGAGATTCCATGTATTTGAGATAAATTGCTTAATTTGAGCTTATGTAACTGTTATTTTTTTTTAATTGTTGTGGAGTATGTCACTAATATGGTACATCATGAATTTGATTCTACATCTTTTGTGTCCTTAATTTCTTTACTTTCTCTAGATTAATGGGTATATTTCACTTGTCCAATTTTGAATTATATGCAGGTGCATAAAGCTCAAGATACTGCTACTAAAAGAGGAAAACTTCTCATAGAAGATTTTATGTTTTTAATCCGAAAGGTATTTCTATTTCCTTTAGCTTTGATTATTTTCTTTAGTTTTTTGGTTAATGGCTCGGATTTTTATTTAGGTTGTAGAAAAAATTCGAATAGATGAGCGTGTCTCCATAATAGATAAGACAAATTTAAGATATCTTCCCGGGCTTCCAAAAAAGTTGATTTGATGATTTTGGACCTTTCTTTTATCTGAATACATTCTGACATAATGACGACAATATACATATGGAAGAAAAAGGTTCCACAAGTTCTTACCCATTGATTGACAATATTGATAATAACGTGGAGGAGCAAATATCATGGAGACCTATTTTCATTCTTGATTTTAGTGATATTTCTTTAAGTGTGTGCCTTATTTTATTAATTGATTTGAGTTTTCCTTTATTTTTTTAGCAACAACCTTATCCATGAATTCTTTTTGGTTTGTAGGTGATCTCATTTTTGATGATATTGTTGTTCCTTAATTTGAATGATTGTGTTAAAAAAAATGACTGTGTTGAAGAAAGCCGTTGATGAATGAGATTTATTTTTATATATTTTTTAAAAAGGGTCTATAGCGATTGGTTAAATTACCAATCACCATAACCTTAATAAACATCATCGATTGGTACTAAACCAATCGCCATAGTGAGCAACGATTGGTTATTACACCAATCGTTATAGGCCTATAACAATTGGTTATCTACCAATTGCCGTTTCCAATTAAGGCAACAACGAGAAGACTTCTGCCGATTCAGAGCGATTGATATATGACCAATCTCTATAGGCCTATAACGATTGGTTTAGAGGTTTTAGTAATCCCTATAGGGTCTTTTTTTACTAGTGGATATATGGAGATAAGAAACTAGATATCTTTGATAAATGGGTAGGGTAGAAAAGTATGCGTTATAGATTTTTCATTATAATTGCAAAGTTCAAAAACACATGGAATCTAAAACTTTGTTGTTAATTGAGAAATATTGGTAATCTTATCTTGAACAAATTCACATAATTACTATACCAATACAAAAATGATAATAGAAGAAATACAATAGATTATTAAATAAGAGGAGTGATAGGGAAAGAGAATTTAGAAAAGAGAATATGAGAGGGAAAGACGTGTCACCACATCAGTAACTAGAAAAAAGATAAAAGGTGAGGAGAGAAGAGAGAGAAAATTTATTAAATTTTCAGCGAATCAGATTGCGCCACATCATTCCCTCTCCCAAATTTCTTTCCCTAACCATTTCTAATTTGTTCTGAGGCCTGTGAAAATCAAAATTTCTTGAAATAGTTTACCGTATCCCGTTTGTACTGGAGAGTTTTGTCAGTGACTTCTTCCCAAAGTTAAATAGAACCTACAATAGTTTAGCACATAAAATCACTACAATAACGAACTTGCCAAAATTACCTGAATCCAATCACTATGTTTTAAACATAAATAGTCGAGTCAAGAAACTCGAAGAGCACTCACAAAGATAAAGAAAGACTTTTGGAATTCTAGAGCTAAAAATGATAAGATGATGTGTTGAAAGGAATTAAAATGAAGGAATGTATATAGCTGGAAATTAAACCTTAAAACCATCCATCAATTCTTTAATTCAACGACCAAAAATACATTCATCAATGGTTAACCTTGTTTTCCTTTTCATTACATTAATATTTCCTCTTCATTAGAAAATGCAAGCTACAAAGGTTCAATTTATGAGCACATAATTGATAGCAATAAGTATTTTGTTATTACAGTAGCAATTAACAATATTTGTTAATTGACTCATTCAAAGCATTAAGGTTTTTTTTGGAAAACAATTAAAATTATTTCATTAAAATTCAAAAAATGGGAAGGTCAATGATCAAAGTTAGACAAATCTTAGTTATGATTAAAAGATAACAATTAAACGTCCATAAAGAACCTGATTAATAATAATCAAACATACAAAAAAAGATTACAAACAAATATTATAAACTGTATCAAATCCTAATTATCCAAATTAGGATTTTTATTTCCATACCAACATGTTATATCAACATGTTATCTTCCTCATCCCTTTTCCTTCCTCTTGTAATGAAATTGGAATGAACTAAAAAAGTTGAAGAATACTACCTATTCTCATTTTAATTTCTTTCTTTATATGAACCCGTTCTGATTTGATAGAAATAATTATTTTCCAAGATTTCCGTGCTCTTCACCTTATTGTTCTCAGCTTGAATTTCTAGATCATTGTCTTCATTTACTTCAACTTCAACATTAGAATCCTCAGCAAATTTGGATTCCTCTGTATCAACCTTAAAATTTTCTTTTTCTCTTAATTAGCCTGAATATCTTTCTCTCTGTTTTCATCAGCAACCACTTTAACTTGATTTTATTGCGAATCTTCAACTATCCTTTCGTACTGCATTCTTCTTGTACAAAATTTTCTTATCTTTTGTTTCATGTTCTTTAACCTCATTTTTCTATTTGATTATAGACACCTCTGTTTCATTTTCCTGCATCATTACTTGCTGACCTTTATGTATTTTATGATCTTCTTCCTTAGCCAAATCATATTTTGGGTTTGTATGTTGGAAGGTATTGCAGAAAGAGTATCAGTCTAGTCTCCACTCATAAGTGATTTTCATGATAGTATGTTTTCCTTTTCTCTCTACTACTGTCATACTTTTCAACAGTGTGCTTCTAGGATACACTTTAATACTAATTCTAGCAAATGATAGGTGCTCTCCTCCTTTAGTAATTGGGTTCATGTATAATGGTTTACCGAATAAACCTGCAAAATGACTAAGGGCTTCATAATTGTACATATGTACAAATATATTCCAGAGCTTAAACCATATATGTGCAGTTTCTTTTGGCTTACTCAATAGGTTCAAGTCTTCAGACTATTTTTCCAACTTCATATAGTTGGATCCTATATATGTATGCCCATTTTCTATAATTTCTTTCAGATTAGATCCTTTCTTGAATTTCAAAAAATATTAATCATGAACATTTGCTAAAATCTTATCCAACCCTTTTCCTTCCCATTGCTTTAACAATGTCTCTTTAGTAATTGAGAAGGATGCTTTGTTTTTCTCTATATAGTTTCTCACAATTACATTTTCTCATTCCTTTATACATTTTTCCTCTACTTCAGCAGACAATTTAAATTCAAATGGAGAATTTAGTACCTCCACTTTTGTATGTGTATTTCCCAAGTAGATTTTCTCTTTATAGGCATGATCTTCTGACTTTTTTGCATTGTTAATCTTCTAGACTTCATTGGTTTTCCATGTTGAGTTGCTCTTGATAGTTTATGACTTAGATTTGGAAGTCTTCATCAGCTCATTCATTATAGCATCTGACAATTTGAACAATTTCTTCATATTTTTCTTTTTTCAGCATATTTCAGTCTTAAAGATAATGAATGTTGAGTTGAATTGTAATCTGCTGTGTTTTCTCCTTATTATTGACAATTTTTCTCCTTTTGGCATGCATAAGGAGCTTTGTAATCTGATTCTTGAGCCCAAATAGATTAGCTCTTTCATTATAGCGTATTTTTCTAAACTCCTTCATTATCCATCTGTTTTTCTGCATGATTTTCAGCAGGAATATTTCCAATAGCAGTTGGAGCAGATTATTTACTTGTGTTGGTATCCTGTTGTTCTTTGATGATTTCTTCAACAATTCTTTCAATTTCTTTGACTGCTACTTTCTTAATTCCTTCTAGCACAAAATCCCTAATTTCTTTAGATTTATTACTTTTGTTATTCCACTTCCCCATAATGGTAGAGACAAAATAATTATAGAAACCCTAAGAGACAGGGACATACGGACCTATGGGTTAGGTTAGGCTTAAGCCCACCCTAGAATTTTATAATTTCTTTTATATATATAACCTATATAGAGTACTTTAATATATATAGTTCTGAGATATATTATTATTTGGTTGTGATTTTAGGGGAGAGGAGTTTATACTATTAGAGTTTGTTTAATTATTTTATTTTATTTTATTTTGAGTTTTTAGATAAAATATTTATTTTATTTAATTTTTACATTAATTAATTTATAAAATTAATAAATTATTTTACTCTTTAAATATATGAGAGAGAAAAATTAGAGAATATATTAAATAAATAATATTTTATTATTTCATGAATAAAATAAATAATGAGATAAATAAAGTGAAATGTAAAAAATATTAAGTTTAAGATAAAATTATAAAATACCTAATATCAAACAAGTTCTAGATGCATTCATTATAATTATCTTTTTAAAAATTTGTTTGATTAGGATTATTTGGATGATAATTATTTTTAAGATTTAATATTTTATAATTTGTAGATATTTTATCTTTCAAATTATGTTTATTTATTTTCATGTAAAATAATAGTTTATAATAATTTATTAAACTAATTAATATCATCATTAGAAATATATATTACATTTTAAATACAATAACAATAATATTATTTTTCTATTGACTAATGTGATAATTTTAAAATCACATTATTGTACATATTATTTTTTTATTCTAGTTTTACGAAACAATTAAAAAAAATTAAGCTCACTCTTATAATAATTTCTTGGTCCGTCCCTGCTAAGAGATGATCACAGATAAACCGCAATTGAGGAAAAATTATAGGGGCATTTAAAAATGCACAAGAAACCCTAGACTAGCTAAACTTATTGAATATCACACGACAATATCGTGTTGCTCATGCCGATCGTGCCGTGCCTCTTGTGTCTATCGTGATGCCCGTGCCAATCGTGCTTCTTTTGATTAATGGTGATTTCGGCGAAGATTTAATGACTTACGGTATATGACAATATTGTGCCGCCTGTGCCGATGAATATCACTTTAGGAAAAGGGGGTGTCTTTACTATTTCACAAGTAATGCGTGACCTTTGCTGAAAATAAAAGCTTTAAGGCATTAATGCTAATTATAACAATTAACACGTTCATTTTTATTTGGATTAAATTTCACCTTAATTCATATTTAAATTTGGTATGAATTTCATTTTGATTAAATTTTACCAATATTTCAAATTTGAATTTGATGTGAATTTCATATTGCCCAAACTCTCATTTCTATTTAATTAATAGAATTAGTTTAATTTCAACAGAAAACTTACATGATAATTTGATAGAGAAAGATTTAAATTTCATATGATTTTTTTTATAATCATATATTTAATTAAATTGATTTGAAGTGGAGATAAATTTATGAGCGGATTTTGATGTAACATGTCTTAAATTTGATTCTCTCAAAAAAAAAAAATTATCATCAACTTATCGAAATTCAATCAAATGATTGGAAACAGTTTCAACTCTTTATGAATTTTTTTAAAATTTTTTTCAAGTAAATAAATATTGTTTAAGCACAACGAAAAAGCATGACATGAAAATAAAAGAAAAAACGTTACTCAATAGGTTATTGAACTCATAAGTTTTCGAGAAGAAAGATTAACTCCGACAGATTTTACCGGCTTTTCGGAACGAATATGAAAAAATGTCATAATAATAACATTATGATAAATACTCATTGGACGACTACAATAATTGAAAGTTCGACGATTTCTCTCCAACCAGATAGTCCAACAAAAAATAATTATGATAGTACCCCAAATATGTAGATATGTCATATCAGTCTCATAAATCCAAATTTTCCAACAACTACTCAAATACTCGGGCATCACCCAATTAATATCAGTAATACTCCATAAAAGACTTCAGATACTAGTCACCCTTAGACAATGAAAAAGTAAGTAAGTTGTCGATTCAACCTTCTCAGGACTAAATACAACTAAAAATAATACAACTTTTTTTTATGTACATAAGAACATCAAACTTTTATGATTTTATCTTATAAAATTTTAAGAAATGAAGAGTTATGAGGTGGATAAAAAATTCTGATTAATTGGAATATTAGTGGGAACATATGAATTATTGAGAAACGAATTGAGGATCAATTCAAAATATTAATGTTTGTGACATTTTCAAGAACAAAATTCAAATAAAGCTCTTTAATGTGAATCAAATTCTTTCAAGTTTGAGAGATGAGTAATTTTTTATATATTTTTATTTAAGAAATGAAAAACGGTGTGATTTCTTAATACAAATATATTTATAATTAATCTAAGTTAGTGTTTTTATCTCAACACTATTAAAATTACAAAGAAAAAAGTTATCTACAAATTTTGCAACAATATTAATCGTTGTGCCTTTATGATATTCCAATATTTGTGTGCCATGTAACTCCTTATAAGAAGGTTAAATTAAAGTTATAATTGTAGAGACCAACTTTTAGATCTTGATTTCGTTGCCCCGGAAAAATACCAACAATAAACTCTTTTTAAAATGGAAAAAGAGCTATAATTTCTTGCCCTCTCTCACATTCATTAGCTGGTGACACCTAGAATATATCACTAGTAAAAAAACAGGCATCAGTAAGGGCTAACGCCGTTAAAGAAAGCACCATAAACCGTTACTGTTGATCTTCAGTAAGGGCATATAACGTAGTTACGACTCGTTATAGACACGCACGTTACAGATACTTATAAACTATTAGTAACGGCTATTCAACACCGTTACTGTTATCAATATCTGTAACGACACTAAAACCGTTACTGTTATCAGTTATCTGTAACGGTACTTGAATAGAATAACCGTTACTGTTATTAGCATCTGTAACGACACTTGAATTAAAGAACCGTTACTGTTATTAGCATCTGTAACGACACTTGAATTAAAGAACCGTTACTGTTATGAGGAATCTGTAACGACACTTGAATTAAAGAACCGTTACTGTTACGAGGAATCTGTAACGACATTCTTAATTATAAAACCGTTAAAGAAATTTTTAATATTTCATTTTTTATTTTAATTATTAATTCAAAATAACCAAATACACAAAGTTTGCCTGTAATCCGAAAATAAACAAATTTTATAATTCAAAATACCCAAAAATCTCATTAATTCAAAATACTCAAATATCATAATTCTAAATACCCAAATATCATAATTCAAAATACCCAAATATCATAATTCAAAATATACAAATATCATAATTCAAAACACCCAAAATACACAAAATACCATCAAGTAGGAGGTGGAGGACGGGGAGGTAGACCACTGGGAAACATAGATAACATCATTGTCATCTGATTCTTCATCTGAAGCATTTTTTTCCTATATTGGTCACGTTCAGCCTTAGAACGCAGTCTCTCAGCCTCGCAATGCTGTCTCTCAGCCTCAATAACTTTACGTGAAATTTGTCTCTTAACCTCAATCTCTTCACGCGATAGTCGTCTTTGAGCCTCAATCTCCTCTCGCAGCTCTATCTTCTTTGCTTCTCGTTCCTCTCGCATTTTGCGCATTTCTTCTTGTAGAACATGGTTGTCCTCGCGTAATTGTTGAGTGTATGTGCGATAATAACTTCTCGAAGAACCTCGAGCATCTACTCTAAACGATGTTGGTCGTACGCCTGCCCCCATACCTACAACTCTACCATGTCCTTGAGACCCGAAAGCGTACTCTCTCAACTGCAGTTCATTTCTAGTCGGGTCTTCTTCTATAGCAGTGCGCAACGCAGACTACAAATACAATTATTTTTGGATTAGTACAAACACAAATTAAACATATAAAATAAACCACACTTACCACTTTCTCAATAATAATATCGGCGATCTCCAGATTTGGATCCTGTAGACTTGGTTTCTTAGTATGTGTGTGGAGAATGTAATGTATATTAGAAAAATGTGCGATTTTAACCCATTCCTTAATAAACACAAGTAAACCTTAATTATAATAACGAGGATTTATTGGAGTAACAATTTTCCATTCACTCCTTGATGCCATATCCGTAGAGTAAAACACTTATTGTGCTTGGCTTGCCATTATGAATGGGTCATTCATTTGAGTTCGTAGAGTCCTGTTCATATTGATACTAACATGACCGTACTTGTCAACCTTAATGCCCTGATCTTTGTGAAGAACATCAAACCATCTACATTTGAAGAGAACCACGCGTCTTCCACTAAAGAACGATACTTCTATGATTTCATTGAGCACTCCATAGTAGTTAATTGTCGCTGCCCCATTATTTCCAACAACCAATACACCGCTATTTTGGGTGGTCAAGCTCTCGTCGTGTTTCTCCGTGTTGAACTTGTACCCATTTATTTTGCATGAGTTATACTTTTTAGTGTATATTGTGGGTCCGCCACCTAAAATCTTAAGATTCATTGTTCTATCGGAGTCATCGATTAATTGTTCAACCTATTATTCATTAGAAATTAACGTTAACCCAATATAGAATGTGATGTTTAAAAGAATATTGAAAATTATTCATTGTATACTTACTTTTCCTTTGAAATAACTAACATATTGTTTATCCCGTTCTTCATTGGAAATATTGGGTTGACATGATTGCATGAAATCGCTGCACAAGTGTTAAATTAACTTAATTCTAAAAGTACTTAAACCAACTATAAGTAGTAATGAAATTAGATAGCTTATAAGTACTTACTTATAATATTCTTCAGCTTCGCGACAATTTTTTAAAATGTACGAATGAGCACGTTGACGATCCCCTGGTTGATATGTGTATGCCGTGCCATTAGATAGCTCTTCCATATAAAAGAATATGGACAATGTATTACTAGTTTGTATCGAGGCATCTCGTGATTCTTGATCCTCCAAATATCGGGCACACATGCTCATACTCTCATTCACAAGGTAACTCTCGCTAATTGAACCTTCTGGAGAGTTCCTGTTCCTTAGGTATTTCTTGAGTGTACTCATATACTGTTCAACTGGATACATCCATCGATACTGGACAGGCCCTCCAAGGAAAGCCTCAAAAGCTAAATGAACTGGTAAGTGCATCATTATATCAAAAAAAGATGGTGGAAAGATTTTCTCCAGTTTACAAAGTGTCAAGACAATGTCGTCATGTAGTTTCTCCAATAAATCACGTTGTAAACTTTTTTGGCAAAACAACCGAAAAAATCTTGACAAATTCACAACAGCATCATACACATCATCAGGAAGTAGGCCACGTGTAGCTAGTGGAATGAGATACTGTAATAAAATGTGACAATCGTGACTCTTCAATCCTGATATTTTTTTGTCATCTACGTTTACACATACGCCAATATTTGAACAAAAACCGTCCGACATTTTAACATCTTTCAAAAACTGGCATAATCGTTTCTTGTGTTCTGCTGTTAGTGTATAAGGGGCTGCTGGACACCGAAGAACACCATCAACCTCAACAGGATGTAAGGAATACTTTATGTTCAATATGACCAAATATTTTCTCGCTTTAATCCCATCCTTGGTCTTTTCTTTGAAATCATTAAAGTTCCTAACAAACTATCACATATATTCTTCTCAATATGTATGACATCCAAGTTATGTCTCAACATCAACGATTTCCAATAAGGAAATTGAAAAAATATACTAAATTTGTTCCAGTTATCACCCCGGGATTCATGAATCAATTTCGTTTTCTTGGGCATGTACTTTGTCAAACAAATTTCCTTTAGATCTCGTGCTTGCAATTGAATTTCGGAACCCGATAGTAGAACAGGAGGACCTCTATACTTAGTACGTCCGTCAAACGTATCAGTCTCTTTGCGCCAACGATGATTAGGCGGGAGGAATCGTCGATGACTCATGTAACACTCCTTCTGATAATTTGTCAACCTCAATGATGCGTTGTTCTGATTACAACATGGACATGCAAATTTCCCTTTTGTACTCCATCCGGACAAATTCGCATATGCGGGGAAATCATTAATAGTCCACATAAGAGTTGCCCGCAAGTTAAAAAAGTGTTTTTTGCTTGCATCGTATGTCTTCACACCGGTATGCCACAATTCCATCAACTCTTCAATAAGTGGCTCAAGATATAAGTCAATGCAATCTCCCGAACCCTTTGGTCCGGGAATTAACATGGATAGAAGAAAGTTGTTGGTGTTCATACATATAGTGAGAGCGACATTATATGGGATGAGAATTACTGGTCAAATGCTGTACGATGTTTTCCCGTTAGCAAAGGGTTGGAATCCGTCACTTGCCAAAGAAAGTCGCACATTTTGAGGGTCTGCTGCAAAATCTGGATACAAGTTATCGAAGGTCTTCCATGTCATTGAATTAGCCAGATGCCTCATCACATCATCTTCAGAATTATTATCTTTATGCCAAGTCATCATTGGAGCGATTTTGGAACACATAAAAAGTCTTTGCAACCTCGGTTTTAATGGAAAATATCGCAACACCTTATTGGGAATAAACTTGCCATTCACTTTTTTACGAATTGTACTAGTAGATTGATTAATCTTCCATCTGGACAGCCCACAAACTTTACAATTCTGCAAAGCATTATGTTGTTTACGAAAAAGCATGCAATCATTCTTACACGCATCAATTTTTTCGTACGATAGACCCATGTTTTTAATGAATTTCTTACATTAATAATATGAATTTGGCAACTGATTAGGAACTGGTAGAATTTCATCCTTCAATAATCCCAACAATAAATCAAATGACGTATTTGTCCACTGACCTACGTTTTTTAAGTGAAGAAGTTTAAGAAGAGATGAGGCTTTAGAAATACGAGAACCTTCGTATAAAGGTAGTTTCGAATCATCCAACAATTTCTAAAATTCCTTAGCATCATCAACGGGATGGTCATTTTCACTAGGATGATCATTGTCATTAGGGTACAAATCAACGATAATATCTTCCATTAGGTGATCCTCACAAATGTTAACAGGTTCGTCGATTATATTAGTCTCGTTATTTTGTTATACATCATTCATCGGTTCTTCTACAAGCTCATCATTTGATTCATCTTCATCACTCTCACTAGCAGCAATTACACTCTCATGTTCAATTCTATGTTCCCCGTGAAAATACCAAAAACCATAGTTCTGTCTGATGCCGAATACAATCAGATGAGTTCTAACAACAAGTTTATTCTCATATACTCGATTTGCACACTTTACACAAGGACATGCAATTGAAGATCTACCTGTGGATTTTTCAGAAAATTCTATGAACTTGTCAACCCCTTTGATATATTTTGGATCAGTACGAAGTATATTCATCCATATTTTGTCAGGAACTTCCATTGGACTAGACAAAATATAACTAAGTCAAATAAAGTATATCTTTCCTAAATCATTCATATACATAGCTAGTACAAGAATCTTAAACACAATCCAAAAATATAACATACAAATAATCTAACATATCTAACATATATACAATCCAACAATCTATCATAATCTAACATGTCTAACCTCCAATCTAATTATCTAACATAATCTAACATGTCTAACCTCCAATCTAATTATCTAACATACAATTTAATAATCTAACATATCTAACAAACAATTCAATAATCTAATTAACCTAAAATCCAATAATCTAACAACATACAATCATATTATGTAAATGCTTTCCCTATAATTTTGAAACAATCCACCAAAAATAGACAAAAGTTCAGACCACAAAAAGAATACCAATAATCACGCAAAATATGTTATCAGATTTAATCTCAAGTCAAATATACATCATCCTATTTTACCACAAAAAGTATACATAAATCACTAGTGATTTATTCATCTGTTTGTCCTATTTTACAAAATGACAGAAAAGAAAAGGGCAAAGGCTTTTTGGAAGGGTATGGGTGTGGCAAAGACTTTTTGGAAAGGTATGGGTGTGAAGGTGGAAGAGATAGGCTGACTTTAATCACACACGTAAGTAATGATTTTGTCTTCTTTGGGTAGTAAATCATTGTTAAATCAAAGCCTAACTAATTAAATAATTCAGTATTCTAATAATAATAATTTGAATATACAACCCACCCACCTATTCCCAATTCCCAATTCCCATCCTACAACAATGTCCACCCACCTATTCCCAATTCCCATCCTACAACAATGTGTCTTAACAAATCAGATAGCTATCTTAGCTTAACAAATCAGATAGCTATCAAAGACAAGCTTAACAATTTGCCTAAACACCAAAATTAGAACACCCAAAGCATATCATGCTAATAATTTTAGAGAAAAGATTGAATAATACAATAGATAAAGAAGCTGATTTTGATTTAGTTGAAAGAACATACCTAGCGGCGGCGAAGAACCTAAATAACAAATATGAAAAGAATAACAATCATTCGTCAATCTCAAATCTATGTTTACAGGGGCGATGGACTTACTCTTTGATGCTGTAAACGGAGAAGGAAAGAAGATGAACGACGATTGATCAACGGAGGCGCGGAGAATGACGGAGGAGATCTGATTGAACCCGGCGGAAGAGAGAGAAGAAGAAAACTTACCTGATTGACGGCGAATGATCGACGACGGCGACTTCAACTGATGCTTGCGGAGAAGAAGAAACAGACTGCGAAGAAGAGAGAAGAAAGAGAGAAGGAAAAAAGAAAGCGACCTGGATGATTTTATTTCTAAGCTTTTGTAACGGCACTAATGATACCGTTACAGATATATCTAAGTTTTGTAACGGTGATATGACAAAACCGTTACAAATAAGAACCCTTCGAATCGTTTCTTTAAATGTGTTTTCTGTAACGGTTATATATTGATGCCGTTACAGATATACTTCAACTTTTGTAACGGTTATATGACAAAACCGTTACAGATAAGCACCCTTCAAATCGTTTCTTTAAATGCGTTTTCTATAACGGTTATAAAATGATACCGTTACAGATATACATCAACTTTTGTAACGGTGATATGACAAAACCGTTAAAGATATCTTAACTAAAAAACGAAAAAGAGATTATCTATCTGTAACGGTGACTCCAATCTAAGAGCCGTTACAGACATATATAATAAGTAACAGCTGTATATAGCCGTTACATATATATTTCTATCAGTAACGGTGAAATACTACCGTTACTGATAGGAATATATCTTTAACAGCTATATACAGCCGTTACTGAATTTCATTACCGAAATCGTTTTTTCTCCTGGTGTATTAAATCCATTCTATTTTATAATTTCAATTTTTTTTGGCAGCCAAAAAAAACTTGTTTGGCATGTTATAATAGAAAATTTAATATTAAAAACACATTATCTCATGTACTAAAGATACTATTAAATAAGAGAAAGATATTATTAAGGTTGGAAAACTAAATTGAAAAGATATTTATTTTTATTCATAGAATATTATTAGATGCCTTACAAATAGTACACTTAATCATAGAGAAATATACAATGTTATAACTCTCATCAAGTGTTCATAATTTTGAAGTTGTACATCTATCTATAATCTACTGATCTATTATTCTTAGGGTTAATGTCAAACTGTAATAAGTTGAACTTGGTGTCGAGGTTTCTCCGAATGATTTGTTACGTTAAAACCAAACTCCTTAGTTTCATTGAGGTTCTTGTAACGTTCTAAAGTTGTATTATTATTGACTCTCAATGAGTATTCTCCATGAAAAAGTCTTGCCTCAAAATAACCCATATCGTCGGTCACGTCGAGATGGTCATCGGTGTGTATAAACTCTCTCAAAAATCTATCTACGACATCTCCTGTTGGAAGATTATTGAAATTATTATCAGTCAAACACATTCTATAGCATCCTGTTGGTTTCCATCCTGCCCATATTACTAGTCCTTCAACTGCAGGATGCCCATGTCCTTCTCTCAACACTTGATCCAAAAGAATTGCCTGCAGATCATATAAAGGGTTTGAATATAATATTACAAATCACAATAATACTAATCTATTATATGTTTAAAATAGTTTGTATACACAAATATTAATTAGCAGAGCTCATACATAATATATAATGTATAAACTTTACCGTATTAGGATAAGAACCAACATCAAGTTCTGTGAGCCAAATGGGCAATCTTAGAGTTGCAAGTTTATCGATGGAAGCTCTCATGTAAGCTAAATTGGGTATAGTGAAATGGGATTCAAGCCCAATTCCTAATGGGCCATGATATCCGTTGTCCCTTATTTGTTGAATTCTTTTCATATATGCATCGGGTGAGCTAGTCTTATCAGTTGGCTGTTCAATTGTATTAAACTCGTTCAAGAACAATGGTGTATGATTGTCATATGAGTTTATTATGTTGAACAATTTGTTCTTCGTCCCAAGCCTAGACTCAAAATAATTGAAGTGCATGTTCTCGTTAACAGCATCCCACGCAATTAATTGGCCCGAATATCTTGTAACGATAGATTTTATCCTTTGAACGACCGCTTGATAGAAATATTTTCCTGAGAGTGAGTTGAGCCACCCAACCTGGTACTTGGGTTCGTCCCATAAGACATTGTGCCCACGAACCAACAACCTTTGGCTTTTGGCCCAATTTAGCATGCTATCAGCAACTGTGTAGTCTTCTCGCCCTTGAGTTGCCTCAGTACTGTACCATTTCATCTCGTTCTCAAAGGTGGTCACTGTGAATCGTTTAGACTCAAACCATTGTCGATAAGCACTATTTGATAAGATGCGACTATTTGAGGCGCAGCCAAATTGGAACTGAGGCACTCTTAGACTTATTTTGATGGGTGTATTTGCCAAGGGTTTTCCATTAATATCTACCAACCGCAATTTTACATGGTTCTTACGCTCCTATCATAATTGTGAATAGTTAGGACTTAATTTTCTACCACAATTGTTTTAAAATATGATTAGAATATGTAAGTTTACCTTCTCAACACTTTGATCAATGTGAGATCTCCATTCCTCTAAAGTAAATGGTTGTAATGATATGCTATCTACCCATATCTCAGTATTTGTGTTATCGCTCTGCAATTGTTTAGAATGGTTAAAATCATGAAAATAATTCCATATATATACATATACATGCACACACATGAAACAACAATAACGACAGTTTTTTGTTGTGTGTCGTATTTAAGAAAAAAAAAACATTAATAAATATTTATCAAAGTTTAGGAAACAATAGATATGAAAGATTAGCAACATAAATTATAGTGATGAATAATAACAGTTCCAATTACTGTCTCTATAGAACAATAGCGACCCATTTCCTTAACATCCTCATATTTTTTTAAAATGCAATATTTTGTTTCTTATTTGATGTATTCGATAACTAGCTAATTCATTTAAGCATTATTTACAATAACTTTTAATGTTAGAATCTTATATTTATTATCATTATATAAAAGAAAATTTATTATTGCACGTTCATTATTACCTCGAAATAGAGTTGAGCAGACTCTGAAACGTTTATAGATAAACCGCCTTTAAGCATAGACCAACAGCCTGATTGAGCCAATGTAATACCAGCTTTATGGTACCCAGATGGTGATTTAAATATGGCATATATGCTTGCATTTCCACTGCTAACTTGTAACCAAGCTACAATTGAGAAAACAAATGAGTTCATGCATTTTAATTATTTTTTATTTCACAGTCAAACAAACTAAATAAGAAATCAATTAGTACCCGAAAAAGTGTAGATTTTATCTTTCTCCAAGAAGAAATTTTGGGATGGGCTGTGAAACGCTCGAGTTCTTTGATGAGCTGCAATAAATTTGTTGTTGCCATCGTCGGATACTCGATACTCAATTTTAGAATCCTCAAATGCTACCCAACCTTCTATTCCATTATCTAATTCTGTGTTCACCGCAATTCCGCCTCCATATTGTGGTTTTAAAGGCTTTGCTAGACACTAAATAGATAAAAACAAAATGCAATATTTAAACTTGTGTACACATTTAGAAATATATCCACCTTTGAATCGGTTATCTGAACAATAAGTGTATCCAAAAACAATAATATATAATATTTTATATACATAAATCTAAAAAGACATTGAGAATATTATTACTTGTGCAGTGAAACTATAATCATATGGCAAAGCATCCACTGGCAACCCTACAAGCACATGATGCGTATATACAATGCATGATTAGTAATCTTTAAATCAAAGAAAAAGAAACAAATGTATTTCTTTATTTAACCACTTAAAAATTGTTAGATTTTTTTTAGCGATAGAAAACAAACCCGAGTTGACGAGAGAAAATAAGATTATAATGAAGAGGAAGATTGTTGCTACTTCGTTCTCCATTCTCAAAACCTATTGCTGATTTAAGACTCTTTGGATCAATTATGAAATACACTTTGTTGTTGAAATGTCAGGAAATCAAAGGTTTGTATTTATAGTTGATAAATTATTCTTAGTTCCAATATTTTAATACCTATTATTAAATGTCTATAATTATACCATTATAGATAACATCCTATTAATTTCAATATTGTAAACTTTATTTAATATAATTAAATAAAATATATCTATTTAAATAGTAATAAATCTGTATATTTACTATTATCAATATTATTAGTAATAAATTTTTATATATAAGATAATGATGGTCAATCATAGAAATAAATCTCAAGTTATATTTACGATTATGATATATTTTTATTATTATATAACTAATTATTATCATTTTGAATAAATTTTAAGTTTAGAAATAATATATATATATATATATATATATATATATATATATATATATATATATATATATAGTGTAATGATTAAGAAAATTACATTTATATAACAAAACAGAAAAAACTATAGTTGTATAAATTATAATGAAGAAATTTAAATGATAAAAAATTTATGAGAAATGATTTGGAGAAGGAATTTGGGAGAAGATATTTGAGAGAGAATTACATGTAATCTAACTCGTTGAAAAAATAATAATTATTTTTTTCTCTTTCTCTCTTTCCTCACCCTTTATCTCCCTCTCCCATTCCCATTCCCTCTCTCAAATTTACTCCCCTATCACTAAGAGTATGTTTGGATAAATGTAATTGGATTGACATTGAAATTTTAATTCCAATTCAATGAGAATTGACAATTCAATGAGAATTGACATTAAATAACAATTCAATTCGTATATTTAAAAAAACTATAGAATTATAATTAAATTTCAATTTCTATGTTTGAAAAAAATAATATAATAAAAATAATTTTAATATATATTATCTATTTTATTATAATATTGATTTGACAACCAATTAATATAACTCAAGTGTTAAAATATTTTTTAAGTTTTAATTTTTTGAAATAAAATATCGGTATAAAATGTTAATTTTATAGATTTAAACAATAAAATATATGGATTCAACATTTTAACTTTTTAAATTCAAAAACAAAATATCGATTCAAAATATTATATATATATATATATATATATATATTAGTTCAAAATGTAACTTATTAAATAAATACATAAAAAAGATATTGGTTCACATAAAAAAGACATTGGTTCGATATTTTAATATCATAAATTTAAAAAAAATATATTATTGATTATAAACATTAATCATGTTTTAAATAATAAAATAATAAGTTATTTTGTTTGAAAAAATATAAATAAAATAAAATTTGAAATTATAATTCCGACCTAAACGAATGGAATTGAGATCTATAAAATTACAATACTATATTAATAATAGTTTCAATGAAATAATAATTTCAATTCCATTTTTAATTATTAAAAAGTTTATCAAATTTATCATCAATTTCAATTCCAATTCCAATTAATAGATTCTTACTAAATTGAAAATGATAAAAAAAAACAACAATATTTGTTACGTAACTAAGTTAACATCAAATGACACTCATGACCGAGTTGAAAAATGGGTAAATTCAATAAGTATTAAACTCAAATTAAAATTTTCAACTTATATCATTCACTAATATGGATTGGATTATGGTTATGGGTTGGATCAGGTATGGATTGATAATCCAAATTATTTTTTATTTTTTTATCTTATTTAACATGTATTTCTCGTCCAACATTTTTTTATCCGTTAAAATATTGTCTCAACTAACATATTTTAAGCCCGTTTAAACACATTTTGGTCTCAATTAATACATTTTAAACCCATTTTAACACTTTTTGTCTCGATTAACACATTTTTAACCCGTTTAACAAGTATTTGACTCGTTATACCCCGGTTTGACACGTTTTTAATCAGATTTAACATATTTTTGACTTGTTTAACACATTTTGACTCATTTAACACGATTTTAGTCCGTTTACAAATATTTGATTTATTTTGCCTTATCATGTCTTTGAATCGTTTAATTCTCTTTTACTCATTTAACATATTTTTAGCTCGTCTAGTAATTATAACTATTTAGTCTCGTTTAACATGTTTTTGACATCATATTTCGACTCAAGGAAGAGAGAGAAAAGCTCTGGAGATTTTATGTTTTAGCAAAAATTCTGGCAACAAATTCTCTCATCATGAATAGACGAATAACACGATCGACACGAATGTCACGATCGACACAAACGGCTCGATCAACATGAACGACACGATCGACACGAATGTCACGATCGACACGATTTGCACGATATCAAGGTCATGGATCGCTTATTGTTGCACAATCGACACAATCGATACGAACGACATGGTATCGACTCTAATTGCTAGGTCGGTCAATCATCTATAGAGCTTGGTTGGAAGGTTAGGGTTTCTGGTTTAGGGTTTCTAGTATACCATATTCTGTAATTTCTTTTCTCAATTGCTTTGTTGTTTTGTTCTGTTCTTCATTAAAATGGGAAGAAAGAAAAACAATAAGTATAATGAAGTCAAAGAATTTGTAATGGAAGGTTTAAGGGAGGTGGCTGAAAAGAAAATTGATATGATTGCTGAAAAAATAATCCAAGAAAAACAGGAATGCAGCAAAGGTAATTAACCAATTGCTGTTAAAAATTCCGAAGAAAATACTACAGGAAAATAGGGAAAGAAAGAAGTAATTTGGAATGTTGGTTATAATGAAAGAGCCAACCTATTTGGTCTTAAAAACCAGATTACAAAACTCTTAATGCATGCTAAGAAGGGTGAAATCACAATCAGTAAAGAGAAAGCTCAGCAAATAACAGTCCAACTTAATATTCATTATCTCCAAGACTGGAATTTACTAAAGAAAACAAAATATGAGGAAATAGTTAAATGGTCAGTTAATGCAATGAAGGAGCTAATGAAGACTCCCAAAACTAAGACCTACACTATCAGGAGTAATTCAACATGGAAATTCAATGAGGTATGGAAGAATAAAGCATAAAATAAATCTGAAGAACATGCCTACAAAAGAAAAATCTACTTGGGGGATATCCAAACAAAGGTAGAGGTACTCAACTCTCCTTTTGAATTCAAACTGCCTTCTAAAGTAGATGAGAAATGTATTGAAGACCGGAAGTTTGTAGTGGTTGGAAACTTTATTGGAAAAAATAGAGTATCATTCCCAACTATCAAAGTGACTCTAATTAAACAGTGGGGAGAAAAGGGGCTTGAAAAAGTTTATGTAAATATACATGATCTCTACTTCATGCAGTTCAAAAAGGGCTTAAATCTAAAAAAATCTTAAAGAAAGAGCATACTTACATAGGATCAAGTTGCATGAAGCTGGAAAAGTGGTCAAAAGAGATGAATCAACAAAGCAAACTAATAGAAACAACCCAGTTTTGGTTAAAGCATTGGAACAATCCAGCCCACATGTACAATGTTGAAGCAATTAGTCATTTTGCAAATATAATTGGAAAACCATTGTATATGGACCCAATAACTGAAGGAGGAGAGCACTTGTCGTTTGTTAGAATTAGTATTGAAGTGCATCCTAGGAGTGTCCTGCCAATGAAAATGACAGTTGTTGACATAAAAGGAAAGCACAATGTCATGGAAATCTCTTATGAATGGAAACCAAAGAGGTGTGCTTTCTATAATACTTTCCTACACAATAAATGTGATAAAACTAAAGAAGAAGATCAGAAAAACCAGAAAAGTCAGGAGTCTGAAGCTTAAGCCGAAGATAAGGAAGACAAAAACACAGAAATTCAAGTTGAAGATAACAAAGGTAAAAACCCCGAAATTCTTAGAAATAATTCTTTCTATCAAATCAGAACAGTCTCGTATAAAGAGAGAATTGAAAATGAGAAACAACAATACTCATCATCCTCTTCAATACAATCTTCTTACATCTTCAGAGGAAGGGGAAGAGGAAGAGGAAGGGGAAGAAGGTCTCTTAATGAAGATAGATGGCCTGCGAAAATCCCAAGCTAGGATAGTTATGTTTGAATGTAGTCTTTTCTGTTTGTAATTTCTGTTTTTTTAGAATGTATGAATGCTACTAATCAGTTTTTTTAGGTCTTTTGATTGTCATCCTTAATCATAGCTAGGGTTTGTCTAGCTTTGATTTACGACCTTCCCACTTTTGGGATTTTAATGAAATGATTTTAACCGTTTTCCCAAAAAACAACAACATGTTTTTGACATGTTTAATTAGTTTTGATTTGTCTAACACATTTTTAAACTTATCAAAATTAATTTTTTTAACACTTTATTTACAAAATTAAATATATAAGTTAGAAAATTAATAATGTATGCATAAGGGATGAGGGGATATCTAGAATTAGTAGAGGGCTCGAGGGCTGGCATGTGAGCGGATGAAGAGGGTGAGTTAAATTTTTTTTAATAGTTTGTTTTAGTACTTTAACCAACTCAACTCAAATTAAAGCCAATTCAAATTTAACCCAAACTAAATTATCTTATCCAAATTCATATTTAGGGTTAGTGTTTAGGTCAACCCAAAATATGAGTATCTCAAATTATTATATAAAATTCATATGTATACTTATTACTCGGAATTTAAAATAAATAAATATTTTTGAAGATATTGTCGCGACGATTAGATTCTCAAAATAATTAATTTGGAATTCAAATAAATAATAAGATATATAATGAGTTAGGCCTTGTTCGGATTGAGGTTTTTTTAAAAATCTAGAGGAAGAAAAAAATAATGATTGGTGATGATTTTGAGGAGGTGATGATTATTTTCGATAAAAAGACTTAAAGTGTATTGGTATATATATAAATAAAATAATAAATAATATTTTAAAATAGAGGATATTTTGTTAATTTTATTAATAAAATGAGTGATATGATTGTTGAGAAGTGATTGATTGGAAAATTGATTTTGGTTGGGTTTCTTTAAAACCCAAAGAGAACGAGCCCTTAGATTTGAATAAATTAACTCACTATTGATATATTTTTATAGATAAATAGTAACTTTTGGAGTCGTGGTCGTGTCGATTGGACTCTGAAAAACTTAATTTTGGGTAAAATAAACCATAATATATAAAATAAGTTATTTATTGATATATAGATGAATTTTGGAGAATTTATTTAATATTATTATGATTTTATTTGTCTTATAGTTATTTTTGAAAAAGGAAGAAAAAATGTTGACGGAAGGCCCGACCGAGAAAAGCCCAGGCAAAGTTCTTGGGCTTGTTCATGTTGTTCTTAAACAGAATTCCAATAGACAAAGTCAAAGCCACATGAAGATTCTAATAATTTTTTAAAACACATTTTCTCACTTATTTTATTCCGAATTCAGCTCTGTAAAGTGTTTATCGCCTTATGGATGTGTATAATTCAAATTCTCTAGTAATTTCAATTAAAACCAACAAAGTTAAAGAAACTATGGTAACTTAGAGCCATTTTCGGAGATTCGAGCGTTGTACTTCAAATGTTCAGTTCAAATTTTTAAGGTAGATTATAAATGCTATTATCTAGTTACCTTAGAAAAAACAACATCCCAAACCCCTTAAAACTCTCAAAACCTATTTTACAAGCAAAATACCGAGTTTTTCTTTTGGGTACTCTAAAATAAATTATTGTTTTGGAGAATTCGGTGTGCTCCTAAGGATATCCATAAGTTTTTTAAGGAATTAGTTTCCTTCACTTTAACGTTTGAATTTTCAATTTTTAATAAATTTATTTTTTGTCATTATGTATTATATCTTTTTGTGTGATTGATCCATTAAATTTTATTTTCCTTTTGAAAGTCCATCGGCAACCTAGTGGTTTATTTCCTAGAGTTATATCCACTAGTTTCCACGTCTGGTTTTGCAAGATATATTTTATCTCACAATTAATTGCATCTTTCCATTGAAGCCCTTTAGATGAGGTAATTGTCTCATTATACGTTTGAGATTCACTTTCCATCATGAAAGTACAAAAATCTGGACCAAAGAATTTTTCCTTTTTAGCTCGTTTACTTCGTCTATGTTCAATCATAACTTCATTTTCCTTTTCTTGTTCATCTTATTCAAGAAATATTTTTGTAGAATGTGATTCTTATTAGACTTATATGAAAATACATATTCAAACAACGATATATTTCTTGATTCCATTATCATATTCTTATGAATATCCGGAATGTCCAATTTAATCACAAGAAAACGATAAGCACTATTGTCATGTGCATATCCAATTTAATCACAATTAATAATTTTTTGTCCAATTTTTACCTTTTTAGGTAATATTACGCTACTTTAGCTTGACACCCCCACATTCGCAAGTATTCATATGATGATTTTCTTTAATGACATAACTCATATCGACATTTATCTAGTTTTTTTCGTGAACCTTATTTAAATGTAATTAGTCGTCAAAATAGCTTCTTCCCACATGTCCCGTGGTAGACCAAAACTTAATAGAAGTGAATTCATCATTTCTTTTAATGTTCTATTTTTCTTCTTAGACGTACCGTTTGTTTAGGAGAATAGGGTGACGTCTTAATCACAATCAATAATTTTTGGTCCAATTTTTACCTTTTTAGGTAATATTACACTACCTTAGCTTGACACCCCACATTCGTAAGTATTCATATGATGATTTTCTTTAATGACTTAACTCATATCGACATTTATCTAGCTTCTTTCGTGGACCTTATTCAAAATGTAATTAGTCGTCAAAATAGCTTCTCCCCACATGTCCTGTGGTACACCAGAACTTAATAAAAGTGAATTCATTATTTCTTTTAATGTTCTATTTTTCTTCTCAGCCGTACCGTTTGTTTAGGAGAATAAGGTGAAGTCGTCTCATGGATTATACCATGTTGAGCGCATAACTTGGCAAAAGGTGATTCATATTCACCTTCTCTATCACTTCTTAGCACCTTAATCTTTTTACGAAGCTGGTTTTAACATCATTTTTATAAATAGTGAATTTCTCTATGGCTTCATCTTTACTTTTAAAAATATACACATAACAATATTTTGTGTTATCATAAATAAAAATAATAAATTATTTGTCTCCACCACATGTTGATGTTTCTTTTAAATTACCCATGTCTGTATGAATTAAGTCAAGTAGTCTATTATTTATTTCAATGTTTTAAAAGTATTATATTGATAATTTTTCTTCAACATATATTACACACTTGTGTTTCTTATTTATTTCGAATGTAGGTATACTCTTCATTTATATTAATCGATGCATTGAATCATAATTATTATGATCTAGCCTACCATGTCATAAAATGGAAGTCTCTAACAAATAATAGAAGAGTTATTCTTTTCATTCATACTTAGTTTAATTGCCATTACATTGAGCTTAAAGATCCCATCATTAACATAACTTCTACCTACAAACATTCCACTTTTGGATAAAATAATTTTTTCGACTAAATCACATTTCTATAACCATGCTTACTTAAAAGGAATCAAATATCATTTTTTTCCAAATTTTCTGGAACATACAACACTTAGTCAAAGTTAAGTCTTTCCTCAAAGACAGCCTTAATACCACTTTTCCTTTACCTTGTCTATCCAAAGTGACAGAATTCCCCATAATTTTTTTTTACCATTCTTCACTTCTTTGAGACTTGAAAATACTTTTTTGTTGGAGAAAACATGTATTGTAGTTCCTGTTTCAATCCACCATTCTCGTGGATTAGACACCACCAAGTTAATCTCAGATATCACCGCACACATATCCATGTCCGACAATCCTTGAGTTAAGTTAGCCTCTCAAATACTCCTCGACTTTTTACAATCGGAAGATCTATGGCCCATGTCATTGCAATTAAAACAATTTCCCGTGAACTTTTTAAAAAATTCACCTTTAGGATGAAGGTTCTCATTTTTGACAAAAAATTGTGTTTCTTCTTGTCTTTACCATATTCCACCATAATTTGCTTAAGCCACATTTTGACTAAAGTATTTATGTGGGGCACTTTTACTTTCCTAATCAATGCGTAGACGGATCACCAATTTTTCTACGTTCATCTCCTTTCACTTAAGCTTAAGGTAGTTATTAAAATTGTTTCAAGACGGTGGCCACTTCTTAATAATAGTTGCCAATTAGAAAGTTTCTCCTAGATTCATACCCTATCATGAATTTCATGCAAAATAACTTGCATTTCTTGAATTTTTTCAATGACCGGTCTTAAATATACCATTTTCTAGTCCAAAAATCAACCGACTATAAACCTTTTTGCACCAACATCTTCAGTTTTATATTTACGTTCAAGAGTTTGTCATAGTTCTTTGGTCGTATTTTTTTCACTATACACATTGTACAATGAATTTGACAAACCATTAAATACATAATTTCTACATAAGAAATATGAATGGTGCCAAGCATTAATGGCCGATATCGCTTGCTCATCAACTTTCGGATGCACGTTTGCATCCTTTTATGAGGCCACATTTGTCTCATAATCTTAGGAGTGTGAGATCCTCCGCGAGGAATCGTGCGAAACTCAAAGTAGTGAGGGAGAAAAACATTTTATGCTGACATCTCTTAAAGTTTGAGCCATCCAACATTTCCGGCTTATCTAGATGGTTAACGGGAAATCGACATCCTCATGTTGAAAGTAGGTGTTTCGATAGTCATTTATGAAATAAACCAGAAACTTGTAAAATTTCTAGATAAGTAATATGATAACTATTTTAAGATTGTTGGTAATATTATCTCGAACAAATACACATAAATAATACTATATAAATAAAAAATTGATAATAGAAGAAATACAATAGATTATTAAATAAAACGAAGAAAAAATCTTCTTGTTTGCTCCAAGGCCTATGAAAATTACTGTTCCCTTAAAATAGTTTCATCGTCTCTCGTTTGTGCTAGAGAGTTTTGTCGGTGGCTGCTTCCCATGGTACAATAGAACCTATAATAGTTTAGCATAAAAAAACCACCACAAAGAGAACTTGACAAAATTACCTGAATCCAATCACTATGTATCAAATGGAAATAATTGAGTCAAGAAATTCGAAGAACATTCATAAAAATAAGAAAAAACTTTTTGGAATTATAGAGTGAGAAATGATAAGATGATGTGTTGAAAAAAATTAACATGAAGGGATATTTAATTGGAAATTAAACCCTAAAACCATTCATGAATACAATTCAATAATTAGCAATCCATCCATCCAATAGTTAACCTTGTTTGCCTTTTTATTACATTAATATTTCCCCTTCATTATAAAATGCAAGTTACATTGTTAGAACATAATCATAATTGATAGCAAATAAGTATTTTTATTTTGTTACAATAGCAATTAATAATATTTGTTAATTGACTCATTCAAGGCATTAATGTTAATTGTAACAATTAACAAAATCATTTTTATTTGGATTAAATTTCACCTTAATTCACATTTAAATTTGGTGTGAATTTCATTTGGATTAAATATTACATTTAAATTTGGTGTGAATTTCTCTTTGATTAAATTTTACCAATAATTCAAATTTGAATTTGATGTGAATTTCATATGCCCAAACTTTCATTTCTATTTAATTAATAGAATTAGTTTAATTCCAACAAAAGCTTACACGATAATTTGACAGAGAAAGATTTCAATTTTTTATGATTTTTTTATCATAATATATTTTATCAACTTGATTTAAAGTGGAGATAAATTTATGAGCGTATTTTGATGTAACGTGTCTTGAATTTGATTCTCTCTAATTTTTTTATCATTAACTTATCTAATTTCAATCAAATGATGGGATTTCATCTCTTTATGATTTTTTTATAAAAACATTCACTTAATAAAAATCGTTTAAGCATAATGACAAAGCATGACATAAAAAGAAAAAAACGTTACTCAATAGGTTATTGAGCTCGTAAGTTTTCAAGAAGAAAGATTAACTCCCTGACTGATTTTATTGGCTTTCCGGAACGAATATCAGAAAACGTCATAATAATATCATTATGATTGATACTCATTGGACGACTACAATAATTGAAAGTTCGACGATTTCTCGCAAACCAGATTGTCCAACAAAAAATATGATGTTAACTCAAATATGTAGTTATGGCATATCAGTCTCATCAATTCAAACTTTTCAACAACTACCAAAATACTCGAGCATCACCCAATTTATCTTAGTAATACTCCATAAAAGACTTCAGATACTAGTCATCCCTACCCTTAGACAATGCAAAAATAAATGAGTTGTCGATTTAACCTTCTCGTGACTAATATGACTAAACATAATAGAACTTTTTTTAATGCATATATCATCCATAAGAATATCAAATTTTTATGATTTTATGTTTTAAAGTTTGAGAAAATGAAGAGTTATTAAAAGGTTAAAAAATTCTGATTTATTGGAATATTAGTGGGAACATACTAATTATTGAGAAACGGAATGAGAATCAATTCCAAATATGAATGTTTGTGAATTTCCAATTCGAGAACAAAGTTCAAATAAAGCTTCTTTAATGTGAATCAAATTCTTTCAAGTTTCAAGTTTGAGAGGTGGGTGATTTTTTATTTATTTTTTATATTTAAGAAATAATGAAAAATGATGTGATTTCTTAATAGGAAGATATTTATAATTAATCTAAGGTAGTGTTTATATCTCAGCACTATTGAAATTACAAAGAAAAAGTTATCTACAAATTTTGCAACAATATTAAAAGTTGTACCTTTTTTATGATATCTTCCAATATTTGTGTGTCATGTAACTCTTTATAAGAGGAGTTCAAGTGTTAAAAGTTAGTGTCTACACAACTAAAAATCACAAATTCAAATTATATTTAAAACATTTTAAGTTTAAATTAAAATTTTAAATGTTGAGACCAACTTTTAGATCATGATTTCGTTGCCCCAAAAAAATTCGGGGGGCATGCAAGTGGAGACGCAATAAACTCTATTTAAAATGGCAAAAGAGCTATAATTTCTTTCCCTCTCGCATTCATTAGCGGGTGACATCTCCTCTATCCCCATCAATATATTAAATCCATTATATTTTATAATTTAGATTTTTTTCTTAGCAGATAAAAAAAAATATGTGGCATGTTATAATAGAAAACTTAATATTAAATACACATTAAATATGAGAAAGATATTAATAAGGTTAAAAACTAAATTGAAAAGATATTTATTTGTATTCATAGAATATTATTAGATGCCTAACAAATAGTAAACTTAATTAGAGAGAAATATACAATATTATAATCTCTCATAATTTTGAAGTTGTACATCTATCTATAATCTACTGATTTATTATTCTTAGGGTTAATGTCAAACTGTAATAAGTTGAACTTGGTGTCGAGGTTTCTCCGAATGATTTGTTACGTTAAAACCAAACTCCTTAGTTTCATTGAGGTTCATGTAACATTCTAAAGTTGTATTATTGACTCTCATTGAGTATTCTCCATGAAAAAGTCTTGCCTCAAAATAACCCATATCGTCGGTCACGCCGAGATGGTCATCGGTGTGTATAAACTCTCTCAAAAATCTATCTGCGACATCTCCTGTTGGAAGATTATTGAAATTATTATCAGTCAAACACATTCTATAGCATCCTGTTGGTTTCCATCCTGCCCATATTACTAGTCCTTCAACTGCAGGATGCCCATGTCCTTCTCTCAACACTTGATCCAATAAATTTGCCTACAGATCATATAAAAAAAACCGAGTCAGAATTTAGAGTTAATGTCAAACTGATTAGGACAAGAATGTATATAATGTATAAACTTTACCTGATCAGGAGAAGAACCAACATCAATTTCTGTGAGCCAAATGGGGAAACTTAGGGTTGCAAGTTTATCGATGGAAGCTCTCATGTAAGCTAAATTGGGTGTATTGAAATGGGATTCAAGCCCAATTCCTAATGGGCCATGATATCCGTTGTCCCTTATTTGTCGAATTTTTTGCATATATGCATCGGGTGAGCTAGCCTTATCACTTGGCTCTTCAATTGTATTATAATCGTTCAAGAACAATGGTGTATGATTGTCATATGAGTTTATCATGTTGAACAAATTGATCTTTTTCCCAAGCCTACTCTCAAAATAATTGAAGTGCAAGTTCTCGTTAACAGCATCCCACGCAATTAGTTTGCCCGAATATCTTTTAACGATAGATTTTATCCTTTTATCGACGGCTTCATAGAAATGTTTTCCTGAGAGTGAATTGAGCCACGAAACCTGGTACTTGGGGTCGTCCCATAAGACATTGTGTCCACGAACCGACAAACTTTGGCTTTTGGCCCAATTTAGCATGCCATCAGCAACTGTGTAGTCTTCTCGCCCTTGAGTTACCTCGGTACTGTACCATTTCATCTCGTTCTCAAAGGTGGTCACAGTGAATCGTTTAGAGGCGAACCATTGTCGATAAGCACTATTTGATAAGATGAAACTATTTGAGGCGCAGCCAAATTGGAATTGGGGCACTCTTAGGCTTATTTTGATGTGTGTATTTGCTAATGGTTTTCCATTAACATCTACCAACCGCAATTTTACATGGTTCTTACGTTCCTATTATAATTGTGAATAGTTAGGACTTAATTTTTACCACAATTGTATTAAAATATGATTAGAATATGTAAGTGTACCTTCTCAACACTTTGATCAATGTGAGATCTCCATTCGTCTAACGTAAATGGTTGTAATGATACGCTATCTACCCATATCTCAGTATTTATATTATCGCTCTGCAATTGTTTAGAATGGTTAAAATCATGAAAATAATTCCATATATACATATACATGCACACACGTGAAAGAACAACTACGACAGTTTTTTTGTGTGTGTCGTATTTAAGCAAAAAAAACATTAATAAATATTTATCAAAGTTGAGGAAACAATAGATATGAAAGATTAGCAACATAAATTATAGTGATGAATAATAACAGTTCCAATTACTGTCTCTATAGAACAACAGCGACGCATTTCCTTAACATCCTCATATTTTTTTAAAATGCAATATTTTGTTTCTTATTTGATGTATTCGATAACTAGCTAATTAATTTCAGAATTATTTATTCAATAACTTTTAATTTTAGAATCTTTTATTTATTATCATTCTATAAAAATAAAATAAAATTTATTGTACGTTTATCATTACCTCGAAATAGAGTTGAGCAGACTCTGAAACGTTTATAGATAAACCTCCTTTAAGCATAGACCAACAGCCTGATTGAGCCACTGTAATACCAGCTTTATGGTACCCAGATGGTGATTTAAATATGGCATATATGCTTGCATTTCCACTGCTAACTTGTAACCAAGCTACATTTGAGAAAACAAATCCTCATACTTTTAACTATTTTTTATTTCACAGTTAAACAAACTATATAAGAAATCAATTAGTACCCGAAAAAGTGTAGATTTTATCTTTCTCCAAGAAGAAATTTTGAGATGGGCTGTGAAATGCTCGAGTTCTTTGATGAGCTGCAATAAATTTATTGTTGCCATCGTCGGATACTCGATACTCAATTTTAGAATCCTCAAATGCTACCCAACCATCTATTCCATTATCTAATTCTGTGTTCATCGCAATTCCACCTCCATATTGTGGTTTTAAAGGCTTTGCTAGACACTAAATAGATAAAAACAAAATGCAATATTTAAACTTGTGTACACATTTAGAAATATATCCACCTTTGAATTGGTTATCTGAACAATAAGTGTATCCAAAAACAATAATATATAATATTTTATATACATAAATCTAAAAAGACATTGAGAATATTATTACTTGTGCAGTGAAACTATAATCATATGGCAAAGCATCAACTGGCAACCCTACAAGCACATGATGCGTATGTACAATGCATGATTAGTAATCTTTAAATCAAAGAAAAGGAAAGAAATGTATTTCTGTATTTAACCACTTAAAAAATGTTAGAATTTTTTTAGCGATAGAAAACAAACCCGAGTTGACGAGAGAAAATAAGATTATAATGAAGAGGAAGATTGTTGCTACTTCGTTCTCCATTCTCAAAACCTATTGCTGATTTAAGACTCTTTGGATCAATTATGAAATACACTTTGTTGTTGAAATGTCAGGAAATCAAAGGTTTGTATTTATAGTTGATAGAAGGAAGATAAAGTTTATAAGTATATACCTGATATATTATCTACTGTACAGCTGTATGCTTAATTTATCCTTAGTTCCAATATTTTTACACCTAATATAAGTTTTCTACAATTATACCATTACAGATAACATCCAATTTTAATATTAAATAAAATATATCTATTTGAATAGTAATAAATATTTATATTTACTATTATCAATATTATTAGTAATAAATCGTTATATATATATAAGATAATGGTAAATAATAGTAATAAATCGTTATTCGTACGATTATGATATAATTTTATTATTATATAACTAATTACTATTATTTTGAATAAATTTTAAGTTTAGGATTAATGTATAGATTATATATATATATAGTGTAATGATTAAGAAAATTACATAATAATACAAATGTATTAAAATATATATAGCAAAATAGAAAGACGATAGTTGTATTAACTATAATGCAGTAATTTGAATGATAAAAAATTATATACATTGATAATTTAAAAAACAATTATAGTTTTCAAAAATTATTTTTTAAAAAAATTAGTATATTCCTTACAGATTCTTACTAGAACTAAATTGTCAATGATAAAAAAAAATATGTTACCATCACTTAGGTAACATTATTGACACGCTCTTAGTAGAAACAGGCTCTTAGTAGAAAGAGCTAAGCTCAACTCAACCATATTATTCTATTCATATTCAACTCAAATTAAAATTTTTAACTTATATTATTCCTTAATATAGGTTAAGTATGGACCTAAATTAAAATTTTCATCTTATATTATATTAGTAATCTAGTCTTTAAATTACATAAATATATAAAATAATGCTACAAAATAAATAAATAAACTAAAATATATAAATAAACGATATCACCGAAGTCAAATATTGATTCGAGGCATGATCTTAATACATTTCCCTTAAAATTGTTTCAGTCTCCCCTTGTACCGGAGTTTATCTCAGATGATTGTCTCTCAGGGTACAACGAATCTAGTAGTGATTCATCTTGAATCACTACGCAGTGAACTTGACAAAGCATCTAAACCAATCACTGAGTTTGAATATAAATACGACAAGTCAAGAACTCGAAGAACACTCGATTGAGTAAAAATTCGAAAAATATTCGATTGAGTGAAAAACTCGAAGAATATTCAAGAAACAAAGAAAATACTGTTGGGTTAAATTAAACAAAGAAAAGAGAAAATTGATTAAGAATGAAATAATTAATTAACGTGAAAGAATATACACAACATTTTTGATGATATGGTTTGAATAAAACTAAGTTGAGTTATTTGTTTTTGTGCATGCACAAATCTAAAAGATTATGATACTTCAGACGTGGTCTGAAGCAGGTGCTTATAGACGTCTTGCTACTTCAGACGGAGTCTAGAGTACGCGAGTAGACGTCGTTTAAGCTCCTTAGACGCGGTCTAAAGTAGAAGTGCAGTCAGATGTCGTCTAACCTCCTTATACGCGGTCTAAAGGAGAAGCGCAGTTAGACGTCGTCTAACCTCCTTAGACGCGGTCTAAAGGAGAAGCATAGTTAGACGTCGTCTAAGCTTCTTAGACGCTGTCTAAAGAAGAAGTGCAGTTAGACGTGTTCTAAAGAAGAAGCGTAGTTAGACGTCGTCTAACTCCTTAGACGCGGTCTGAAGAAGAACATTTGATGCCTTGCTTTAGTAGCCGTCTGAAGGAAGCATCCGTCTAACCACGTTCTCAGCTCATCTATAGTTACCGTTTTCAATAGTTTGACAACTCAACTCCAACAACGAATGAACAACTACCACGTACTCCAATATTCAAATTGCCCACGATGCGTAGTATGTCCTAGTACAACAGTATATCAGAGGATATTCGGCGCACTTCCTGTCTAGTACAGTCACGATTCCAATGCTCAGTCTACTGTACTTTCGTACTTTCGTACTATTGACAACCGTCCAACGGACATATGCCACGTATTCTAGTAGAAGATTTGACCGTTGGTGTACTTCAAATATAAATAGAAGCCCAAGGACAACAGACGAATGACTTCAATAAAATCGCTCACAAATATATATTTGCGCTTGCTATCCAAAAATCGAACAAAATAATAATAGATTTAAACAATAATTTACAAAATCTTAGTTTCATTAATTCGACAATTTATTGATTTCAAGAATATTAATAATTTTTTTTAGTTATAAATGCAAATACCATTATAATTTTGTAAATTTATTTTATTTAAATATATATATATATGTACAATTTTTTTTATAAATGCACATAACTTCATTATTTTTATATTTATTATATATATATATATATATATATATATATATATATATATAATATTTTTATAAATACACCTACATTCATAAGCTTTATATTTGTTTTATTTATATATATACAAACAATTTTTGTTTTGTATAAATGTACATACCTTCATAATTTTTATATTTATATAAACAATTTTTTTTTTTATAAATGAACATACCTTTATAATTTATCTATTTATAAATAATATCACATATTTATTATATATATATATATATATATAAACTATTATTTTTGTTATAAATATAACTATCTTCCTAATTTAAATAATATTAATTGAGTTGACATTAAATATAAAATTTATTTCTTAAAAATCACCAATTTGGCTTAAATATTTTGATAGGATCGGAGTAATCAATAGATAAGGGAGTCTAGCGATTGATGACAACTTCGTAAAAAAACGGTTTGATAAAATTCTGTTAGGGATTTAAATCACTTTCTATTCTTCACAAACTCTTGCAAACTCTTGAACGAGTCAAGTGCGGAAACGTTTCCTTAGGTTTGAAGCTAAGAACCAAAGCAGGAGAAGATGACAGAATGTAATTGACACAAAGAGTTGTTTATGGATGTTCGAAGCAAAACTTTCCTACGTCACCCCTTCTTCCAACCACCAGAAGGATTCACTATACTTTTCTTAGAATCAAATATAGTTGCACGGCTAGCTCACTGTTGAACAGAATAGACTCTGTTCAACTTAGAATATATTGAAGAATATCACTCAGTTAGACAATACTTTGAATCTCTCTCTCTCTTGATGTACACACAATAAAGCAAGAGAGCAATTCGTTCGTTTAGTAAGCTCATTAATTCGTGTATCAACTTGTATGTTTGCGTGTGTGTCCGGCACTTCGTCCGTTGTCCTTAAGGATCCTTAAATAGAGAGCAGGTACCAACGATCGAATATTCTCTAATGGCACGTGGCAAACACCCATTGGAAAGCCTCCATAGTACACATGTATATCAGACTCTGAGCACCATGATCGTGGCTGTACCAATCTGGTAGTGTTCCAAATATTATTCTAGGATATTCCTGCAAGAAACAAGTAGTGGGAAGAATATTTGTTTACGTGGCATTGATTCATTGGATGTAACTGGCCGTCGTACTGATCTGCACGGAATAGTGGAGCAGGAGTAGCATACAACTAGTTGATCGTGGATAGACGGATGCTAGCTTCAAACAACTGCTTAAGCATGAAATTAGATGTGCTCCAATTAGACTGACAAGTATAATGAAGTTAGACACCCCCGTCTAATAGCAGGATTCATTAGACCACAGGGTCTAATGGAATTAGACGACACGTCTAATTACGAATCCCTTCAGACTAATCTGAAGGAGTTAGACTGCACGTCTAACTTTCATCTGTTAGACTACACGTCTAACTACGAGTCACTTTAGAGTAATCTGAAGGAGTTAGATTACACGTCTAACTTTCATCTGTTAGACTGCACATCTAACTACGAGTCCCTTCAGACTAATCTGAAGGAGTTAGACTACACGTCTAACTTTCATCTGTTAGACTGCACGTCTAACTACGCCTGTTAGACTTCACGTCTAACTACGCCTGTTAAACTGTATGTCTAACTACGTATCTGTTAGACTACACGTCTAACTACGCCTGTTAAACTGCACGTCTAACTACGTATCTGTTAGACTGCACGTCTAACTACGTCTGTTAGACTACATGTCTAACTGCGAATCTGTTAGACTGAACGTCTAACTACACCTATTAGAATGCCCTTCTAACTACGCCTATTAGACTACACGTCTAACTACGTATCTGTTAGACTGCACGTCTAACTACGTCTGTTAGACTGCATGTCTAACTACGCCTGTTAGACTACACGTCTAACTACGTATCTGTTAGACTGCACGTCTAACTGTGTATCTGTTAGACTGCATGTCTAACTACGACTGTTAGACTGCACGTCTAACTACGTATCTGTTAGACTGCACGTCTAACAACGTCTGTTAGACTACACGTCTAACTGCGTATCTGTTAGACTGCATGTCTAACTACGCCTGTTAGACTGCTCGTTTAACTACGTATTTGTTAGACTACACGTCTAACTACGTATCTATTAAACTGCACGTCTAACTACGTATCTATTAGACTGCACGTTTAACTACGTCTGTTAGACTGCACGTTTAACTACGTCTGTTAGACTACACGTCTAACTACGTATCTATTAGACTACACGTCTAACTACATCTCTGTTAGACTGCACGTCTAACTACGTATCTGTTAGACTGCACGTCTAACTTAATGCGTCTAATAACCAATAAGTCTAATGAACCTCATTTAGACTTAGTCTAATTTAGCATGTTTTCGATACACCTGCACAAAAAACAATTAGACGGCTCAGTTTAAGTTTTATACAAACTCATCATCAAAATTTTATTAGTCAAAGTGATTTGACCCTTAGTCAAAATAATTTGACCCAATAATTTCCCCCTTTTTGATGATGATGTTAAAACTTTGCACAATTAAATAGATAGATATCCATCCAATTTAAATAAAGAGTAAAACTTGTTCACCAACTACAGAAATAAGTTCCAAAAGCCAACATTCAGTTTCAAAAACCAACATTCAGAAACCCGGTTTAATAAACCAAGTTCACAAACCAACAAAAGAAGTTTAGGAGAAAAAGATTATTGATCTTCCCTTTTCACGAGTGGGTCGATTGGGTAGTTGAATCCTTCACCGCTAAATTCTTCACTATTCAGAAGGTTTAGAAAAGGAGGGAGAGAATGACCACACGACCACTTCCACCAGTTCTACCACCACGGTCACTGTTGCGACCTCCGCCTCTTTTGATTGTCCTATCGCTTTCATCACTAGTTTGCTTTCTCTTTGATCTGGTTCCTGTTGAAACACCACCATCTCTTCTGCTTCTACTACCACATCTAGAACTTCCTTCCCCCTTTTTAACATTATCATCGCCACGGGAAATGAGGTTCTTCTTTTTATTAGCAGCTGCTTTAGCATCTTCAACTGCCTGAATTTGCATTGCAAAGGAATCAACTTGTTCCAATCGCTCAGCATCAACCCTGCTCATATGACCTTGAATCTCGACCATTTGACTTTGAAGCAGACTCATTCCATCCATGACTTCATTATGGAGTTCAATGGCGTTTTCCCTTTCGTAGTCGATCAAATCGCTCTACCGTCTGGAGAATTCTTTTCAAATTTGGTGTAAGTCTTGTTGAGGGTATTGATCTCGTATATGTTCCTCTTCAAGGTTTGCTCCATTTCATTATGAGTTTTAAGAAGAGATGCAAATTCCTTCTTGTTTGACTTCTGAGTCTTCATAATTTTCACCATGTTAGATTGCATTTCATTCATATTCTTCTGAAGGGTGTTCATCATTGCTGTCATTGACTTCATAAGCTTTTCACCACCATCAGATGTTCCTTAATTTGATAAAATTTCTTGAGAGTTTGCTGGAGCGGTCCGAATGGGACTGAAGTGAGTGTGAACCTGCAGGGACTGTTCTGGTTCATCCTTCTCTGAATCACTTCTAGACTTTCTCTCTTCTTCATCACCCAAAATTTCTTCACATACTTTGTGAATCTTATCGAACGAACAATCTGAATGATGAGGAAGGTTAACAACATCGTCATGAATATTCGCAGTAGTGATACCCGGAAATGTTTGAGGAGAGTCTTAAGAACTTTCGGAAGACGTATCATTTTTATCTTGTTCCCCCTTAGATGAGGGACTTTTATCTGATTCCTTATATTTTGAGGATTCCCCCTCAGATCGTGCTTCATTAGGCTGACTGACATCAGCTTCTTTTTTTAGAGATGCCTCTGATTCGAGAACAGGGGACTCTAGAGCTTATTCTTTTTGGGTAATAAGAGTTTGAACAGGTTCCAAATTGAATTCTTCTTCTCCAATAATAGGATTGGATTGAGCTGGTTCCACAATTTCTCAATTTTGGGTTGAGCCATTAAACGTTTTTCTTCAGCTGAAAAATTTCCCAATTCTATAAGAAGAGCAGCAACTTGCTCATCTTCCGGAAAAACACAATCACGATCATCGGACAGATCCATAAATTCATCTTCATCTGAGGAACTTTCAAAAGGACTAACCCTGGATCAATTTGCTCCATAAACGTACCGGAAAATGGTAGAAATGTAGTCTTGCATGATTTCATCTAATCTTTTCAGAGCATTCTCCTCTGCATCAGCATTCTTCTCAAGAGGATTAAAATTGTCTCTTCTGACTTGAAGGATCGGAAAAAGAGCTCGACCTCTCGAATTTGCTTCAACCAGCTCCTTTCTCTTAAGAGCTTCATATACTTCCGATGTCTTAGCCCATTTTAGGACTCTCTTTTCAACGTTGACCATCTTCAACCATTGACTGTTTATATTTTTTCCCTTAATGACCTCATCATACCTAACAGACATTCTATTCAATACCCAAGTATTAAAGATCTTGGTCTTTTCAGCAACTTTTATTTTGGCTTGATCCATCATAAGGTCAACAATGCAAGTCGTTTCAGAGACCTCCTCATTTGAGTCGGTAGCAATATCCTTCCTTTTTCCAATGACCTCAACAAGCTTTGGAGTGGGCCTTGGTTCCCCAAATGTTATTCCGACAGCTTTTCTAGTGGCTCGCATAAGCTTATGAGCCGAAAGAGGTTTAGTAAAGAGCCCAGGCGTGGGTTCTGACTAAACAATCTTTCCAATCACTACGGACTCTACTTGAACAAGATTGGAAACAGGGGGCTCTTCAACTGGCACAAAAAGAGCTTTTTCAGATGCATCACCAGTAGCAAGGGTAAGGACAACACCTTGCTCTGGTTCGAGAACAGCTGTAGCTTCAATAACTACTAAGAGAGTTTGACGGACAGGAGATTGATCTTTGTCAAAATTATCAATGTTTGGACCAACTGACTCAACAGGAACAAAAACAAATTTATCTTGTTCCAACATAGGAACATCAAACTTATGCACTTCGGCCTAAGATGGAGAAGGGTTACCTTAGATGATGCTTTCAAAGACGTAGACGCCCTGGGCGCCTTTGATTTTTCTACTTTTGAAACGGAGGACTTAGCGGGTTTTCTTAACTGACTCGCGTCTGGAGACATGGGAGACATTGGAACAACAACAAGTTCTACGGGACCTTACTTAACTCTGACTCGACTATTCTAGAGTCCTTCTTCGAATAAATTTTCAGACTAGTGGAACTAGCCTCTGATTCATTGTCGATTCTCGTTTTTTTAACTCTTGTCGACAAGATAGAAGCCGCCGGTTGTTTGGGACGAGTAACAGACCTTCCACCTGTTTGTTGACTTGATGCTCCAGATAACGTTTCCTTGTTGTTCTTCATTCGGACAAGGGTGTTGGCAATAGTGAAGACATTATACACACGGATAAAATTGATTGGCTCAGAATCCCCCATGGGAACTCATAAGTGTTCCAGCAGACGGCTAAGTTGAGCGACAAAGCTCACAATTTCTCTGTTCTTGGGGTGAATCGTCGCACACAGGTTTAGGTACAACGTTGAGGCCCAGTTGACCTGAATCCCTTTTGAGATGGCTTTCATATAGTCAAAACGGTCTTGACTATAGAGATGAAAAGAGCCTGCCTTCCCTTGAAGAGCTTTAGCAACCACATCATTCAACAAAATAAAATGGGGTTTAAGAGCCTTCTTACTTCCGTTTAATCAGATTTCCGAACCGTCCGCTGAGAAAACCGTCTTCATTTTTTCCATGACTTCAGATGGCAGAGATAAGTTGAATGTATGGCCCTCCGATGGAAGTTCGAAGAACTCCGCATAGGATGCTTCATTGAAATAAATTTCAGTGTCATTCACCGTTGCAGTAATGGAATCGCCGACCATAGTCGCCGATTTGATAAACTCCCTGACTTCCTTTTCGTGGAAAATGAACAGCCCCCGAGATACTTCTCAAGACCGGAATATTAAAGGGATCTGAACATGTCGACCACATCTTGTTGATCGAACGTATAAATAGAAGGAAAGTCCAACTGTAAAGTACAATGACCGAGTGTGATTCTTTTGTTGCCCGTTTTTGAAAGAATACGAATAGACACACAAAGAACAAGGGTTTCTTAGAGAGAAGATTGAAGAAATCTAGGGTTCTTGAGAGATTTGAGAGAGAAAAAATTGTTCAATCTCATGCAGAGTTTTGTACAAAATTAATAAACAAATGTTTTGAGGTCCTTAAGACCAAAAATATTTTTAAAACATAAAAGACTTATTCCTCTAGAATGGAAAAGGCCATTGTTGATCTCCTAAAATGTATACTTAGAAGAGTATGCTCCATGATTCCTTCCTGCAGCTTTCCTGTATCACCTACACAAGAAAATATTTACAAACTTTGGTACCCACATTCAATTGGGTCCTCGATCAATCAGTCCCTTAGGAATCCATATTTGAGTTATTCTGATGGATTTCCCATTTTGTGTTGTGATTAATGCGTATGATTTTGACTTAGCAGACGTCTTCCTGCTAGCCACTAATTCCTTAGCTTTTGAAGATGATTTTTTTCTTTTAAAACTCCTTGACCTTGAGTCAGGTTTTAGATTGCCATACTTGATGGCTGCATCTAACTTATTTTTCATTCAGCTAACAGTCGGCAGAACATAAGGAATTTCATTTTTCAAAGTTACCTCTTCATGAATTGGATCAGATTCAATATCAGTCACACTCACTTTGACAAAACTTATTGGCTTAAGCTTGTCAGTTGTTGAGTTTGACTTTTTGTAGGACTGGTTTGGGTCATTTCCATCAAATCCTAAACCGGATCTAGATCCAGCAGGTTTTAACAGACTAATATGATATTTGACACCTTCTTTAGACCTTGTCCAAACACTAACAACATAGTTTAACCTTCTATTTTCAAAAAAAAGAGTTTTAATCTGTTCCTTGAGTATCTCATTCTTAGATGAGATCTCTACCACTTTCTTTTCAAAAATATTTGATTCTTGAGTTTGAGACAAAATCGGTTGAGATACTTTAGATGAAGATTTTATTTCATTTAAGGATTCTGCTAGCTTTCTATACTCTATGACCATGTCATCTAGTGCAGCTACCAGTTGTTCCCTTGAAAATTTTTCAGAAGAGAAGTCAAATACCTCAGTTTCCTGAGTTTCTTCTTCTTCTCTTTCCATGAAACAAGCAACCTCGTCTTCATCACTGTCGCTGGATTAGAAGTAAGAGTCACTATAATATCGTTTGTTCTTCCCTTCCCCTACCATAAGAGATTTTAGCTCCTTTTCATCGTCCTTTTTCTTCTCATCACGCTTCGGCTTCTGATATTCCAATTGGTAATGACCTAGAATGCCACAGTTATAACATTTAACATTAACTTTGGATTTCTTATTATCATTAGAATTTGAAGAGCTTGAGTTAGAGTTGCTCTTCTACATGAAGTCGCCAAACTTCTTCACAAAGAGAGACATAGCATCGCTGTTAAACTGTTGGGCAACTGTCTACACATCAGAAGCGGCAGATGACTCTTCAGCAGTCACCAACGCTTTGGCAATGATAATGGATGTGGATTGATCTTCTTTAATCCTTGAGTTCAACTCGAACTCATAGGCCTTGAGATCAGCAAACAAATCACTTGACGGTATTGTTAGGATCTAGGTCGCCGCTGGTGGACCGGGGGTTGGACCGGTAAGCGGTTCTCACTCGTAGGGTGGTGGTTAATCCTGTTAGAGATTAACACCGGGGTTTCAATACTACACAACCTGTCACAAACCCTTGAACTAGGTTCAAGCGCGGAAGAGGTTTGCTTTCAGGTTGAAGCGGTATGCTTGTATGATAGGCGGAATCGGTTTCGGAAGATGGAAATTTGAAGGATGGTGGGTCGGTTTCGGCAATCTGGATACTTGGTGTGGTTAATGTAGATTCGGTTTTGAGCGATATTATTAGATTAGTCGGTTATGTAACAAAGCCTGCAGAAAGTAAATAACACAACAGATTTTATGGATGTTCGGAGATAAAACTCCTACGTCACCCCTTCCTCTCGAAACCGCGAGAAGGATATTCACTAAGGAATACAAGTACAATCCGATCGAGACTTATTTCCTGCTCGATAATGCTCTTACAGTTCACACCGAAATGGTAGAACAAACTTTAACTTTCAACACTTAGGCTTTCTAGAATAGCACACAGTTATCACTTGTAGTAAATGCTCTTAGTCCCAGCTATGTGTTCCACAGTATGTAGCTTGATGTCCCACTTTTGTAACTGCATTTACTCTTCTTCAACTGCCTCCTTTTATAGGTGAAATATGCCAACGGTCATATTTCACTGCCTTGAATCTGATTGGCTGATCAGAGGTGCAGTGATTCAGTATCTCAGACCTGCGGTCTTCTCCTCAGACCTGACGGTCAATCTCAGACCTGGCATCCTGTTTCAGACCTGCCGGTCTGTAAGGCAAACCTGCCGGGTTTGTCTTTTACTCGATGTAGGCACTGTCTGTTTGGACAGTTGTCTGTACTTTGAAGATCTCCTCTCTGGCTTATCCCGAAGTAGAAGGATCCGGTAGTACTGTTTTCTGCAGCCTACAGTCTTTCCTCAGACTTGCATGGATGTGGAAGTATTCAGTCTGTTCCTTTGGTATCATTCTCAACAGATACCCAAAGTGTCTTCTTGTGCAGGTCGGCCACTTGACTTGGTCTAATGTCTTTTAATAAAGGTAACCGGACTTCTTCCGGTTATGTTTGTCTTGTGGATTGATCGGCTGTTTGATGGTTCCGGTTTTGAGCTTTGGCCGATCCTTCCTTTGTTCGGTCACGTTCTAAGTATACTCGATCGGTTTGGTAGCTTGACCGGTTTGGTTACTTCAGTTGGTTTTCTTATTCATCCGGTCCGGTTCCTTGTTCCTGCATAGAAAGTTTGTTTAAGTTAGGTTTATTTGAACCGGTATGAATTTATCTAACAATTTCTCCCTTTTTGATTATTTTATTTAAAATTATCAAAATCATGTAAGTTTGCAACCGTAGGCCGGTTGTTTTGTTTGGCCGATTTTTGAAAAAGACTTAGAGAATTTTTTTCGAAAAATTTTGAGGGAGGGGTTTTGTGGAAGAGTCTCTATCATTTATCTAACAATTTCTCCCTTTTTAATTATTTTATTTAAAATTATCAAAATCATGTAAGTTTGCAACCGTAGGCCGGTTGTTTTGTTTGGCCGATTTTTGAAAAAGACTTAGAGAATTTTTTCGAAAAATTTTGAGGGAGGGGTTTTGTGGAAGAGTCTCTATCATTTATCTAACAATTTCTCCCTTTTTGATTATTTTATTAAAAATTATCAAAACCAAGTAGAAATGCAAAATAAGGCCGATATTCAAAAATGACTTTTATATATATTTATAGATAACCGAAAGACAAAGCATAAATACTAAGACAAGTAAGAAGAGGAAGGATAGTCCCTATTCCGAGTCTGTGAACTCATAGGCGCTCTTCTTTCTCTTCGGTTGCGGTGGTGGTTGCGGTTGCCTGGACTGTTGGGAGGGTCGTGGTCTTTTAGACCGGGACCGCAGTTGTTCTTCGACTTCGTCCTCGACTAGGTCGGCTTGCTGCGAAGTACCCGTCTCGACCGGTTCAGAGATTTCATTGAGCATCTCCACAATCCGAACTTTCTTAGGAGCCGTCTTCTTTCTTTTCTTTGGTGCCGAAACGGATGCGGCTGGTGCTGAAGCGGAGGCGGCCGCCTTCTTCTTTTTCTCGTTTTCCTTTGCAAAACCGTCCAACCTTCGTGCTTCTCTTTCCAGTCGTGCGGCATCCTCCGCAGCCTGACTGGCCACTCTCGCAGCATACCCTGGGTATAAGATCTCGGCCCTTCTTAATCTTTCGGTCTCTACTTCTGCCTCGGTCAGCTGAGACGCTCGCGGCGGCTCTTTATCCTTGCTAACCTCGGCGTCCAGCCTTTCTTGGACTCTCTTAGCAACTAGAGCATCAGCCTCTATAGCCGCGGCATCCGCATTTTCCTTAACTTTCAGAATTTCGGCCATCTGTTCGGTTAGTGCCTTTACCTCGGCCATGAGAGTCTCATTCGTCTTTTCCAGCGCTGAGACCCGGTCGATTGTCGTGTCGACCCGTTCGAGATCCTTCTTTAAATCCGAAGTGATACCCTCCAGAGCTGCGGTATGCTGAGCACATATCTCACGCTCACCGGCTTCTTCCCACAGTCCGGTGCTGAGTTCCGCTAGGCGTGCTTGATGTTGATCCACAACCTTCTTTGTCACATCGGCGAACTGCATGGCCGTATCGAATATGTTCTCGCATCTATCCTTGAGCGGTTGAAGCTTAGAGACGTTGTGTTCAAGTATGCGGTCATCAATCTTCTCTGATATTGATGCCTCAAATTTCTGAAGCCGGTCTTCAATCTGCCTTGATGTGGACACTTCAAATTTCTTGAGTTGTTCATCAATCCGCCCCGTAACGGATGCTTCAAACTCTTGGAACCGGTCATCAATCCATTCCTTAGGGGGAACTGAGACGGTGGCTTCCGGTGGTGGAGTAGGAGGGGACCGTTCGGTCGGATTAGGATCGGCTCTCTCACCGGAGTCCATCAGTGCAGCATTCTCATTAGGAGGTTCTAATGTGACCGCATCCTCCAAGTTCGTTACCGCAGTTTCTGAGATTGGTACCTCGGCATCTTCTAAAATTTGTACTTCAGCAGTTTTTGAAGTCGGTACCTCATCATCCTCTGGCATCGGTGTCTCAGTGTCCCTTGGTGTCTCAGTGTCCTCTCTTGAAGTTGTTGTCCAGTCTATTGGAAAATCTTCGATGACCGGAGCGGTATACACCGGAACTTGTTTCTGATTGCATATGGCTTCTAGCCGCTTTATCTCTTGATGTATTTCCAGTTTGCCGCTCTCGAGCTTTGCTAATACTCGCGGCGCCACGGTAGACACCGATCCCCCTGCGGTATACTCCTCCGTAATTTTCCGGATGCGCCTTCTTAGTTTCCGAAGTCGGCTTCTCGGTATCAGGAGACAAGTTCGGCATTGTACCTCCTGAATGGTATTGGATCTTGTGAGACGTAGGATCATGTCCTCTACTTCCTCCAATCTCTCGATGCAGTTCTGTTGCGGGAGGTGCGGTAGGATATCCTTATATTTTGTGTCGAACCGGTACTCATGCCACTCCAAGTACAAGTCTATAACCTCCTCGTCTCTTTTGATAATGCCCTGAAAGATATTTTGGGCTAATTCTTCGGCCTCGGCCTCATCGGCCTCTTCCCGGTTGTAGCCTTCATCAGCCCCTGTATCAATCCTTTCTTCACCCTCGGTGGTCTCAGGATTGATGCTTTGTTCGGCATCGTTCGGACTCCGAGCCGAAAGATCGTTGTCATGGTCCGTTCTATCCTCGGTTCCCTCTGTGTCGGCTTCCTCATCGGCCCACTCCTCATCTTCCGCTTGTTGCGGTGGGTCTTCGAAGATTATCTTTTCTTTTCTCTTTCCTCCGGTATTTTCTTTTGCCGGGGCATCTTTCTTTGCGGCTTTCTTCTTTCTTTGCGGGCCACCTAAAGAACTGGAGGCCGACTGCTTTCTTGGAAGAAATTGCCTCGATCGAATGATGCAGCGTTTTATTATCCCAACACCGGGACCGACGTTGATGTTCAAGTGTAAGAAGATCTTACCGAGTTGTACGGCATACCCCCACGACCTGGCTGAATCAGATCTTACCATTTCCATGAGGTTGCTGAATACCGATCTTGCCCAGTTGACCTCTGTTCCTTCCATTAGACGAAATATCATTTTGATTTTGTCTCTGGTTAGATTGCTGAAATTTCCTCCCCTTGTCAGTATCGCCCTGGCAAAAACGTCACATGCCGGGATGAGCTCCGGTTTCAGCATTTGTTTCTTTCCGGATGTGGTAACCGGCTTTTTGGTTGCCGATAAGATGCGGCAAGCGGTTTTGAAAGTATCATCGTCCATCTCTGCCATTGCGTCCATGCCGGTAGTTGGGAGACGCAAACTCTCGGCCACCACTGCTTCGGTGATCTCAACTTGGGAACCGCAAACCGTTGCGATGATCCTATCGTAGGAGATGGTTGCGGTTTTGAAGAACTCTTCGACCGCTTCCTTGTAAATGACGTGAGGACCGTCTAGAAGATATCCCAAACCGGTTTTAATCAGCCGGTCAACTACTTCTTTTGCCCCGGTCGTCCCATTCTGCCGGATCTCCTCGAAATCCACTTGAGAGTATAATTTGAACAACGCCGAATCACGACCCATGTTTGAAGAGTTTGAGAACTAGAGAAATCGGCTTCAAAGAGTTTAGTAGCTTAGAGAGAGAAAGTGAATTTGTGTGAGAATGAAAAATATGACGAAGGCCCCCCTTTTATAGGCACGGTTTGGAAGCCAAACCTTCCCATCATGAATGGGCGGGAGTTTTCCCTCCAAAACGAAAGGACGCCAAACTATGGGCGGTTACGTACGAAACGGTGGGCGGCAGCTTTGAGCGGGAGATTTCCCTCCAAAGTTCTTTGCCTATGTCACGCATGACACATTCTTTTCTTTGAGGTCGAATGATTGATCGGTTTCTAATTATTTTTCAGATATTTTGATTGATCGGTGTTTAACAGTTTTAAGTAGTTTTTATGATACCGGGTAAGGACGAGGTTAAGCCGGTTATTTAGACAGATGTGCAAAGAATGAAGAGAAACGATCATTAAAACTGAAACGATATTTTATTAAAATAACAAACCGATAGAATGAAAGAAAGACATTTAAGCAGTAAGCACCATTTTGGAATACTTGTCCACCACCGCATCTTTATCGAGAATGTTTGAGGGGGATGCCGGTGTGCCCGGTCCAAAATCTGGCCGGTACTTGAGGATCAGCTTGCTGATGTGAGGTGCATAGCCGAGACCTTTCTTGGTCCGCACCATTTTTCCTCAAGATTTGAAAGAGGACCCCTGCCCAATTTATGGGCGAGTGATTGTAGATGTGAGTCATGAGATGATAGTTATTCTTTGAGTACCGCTGATTTTGAGATTGGCACAGAATGGATCGAGTGACAATCTCAAGAAGTAGCTGAGTACTACGACCGAGGCGGGTTTTTAACCAATGGGGTTCCACCGTATCAAAGGTTGCAGAGCACCGGAACCCATAGAGGTACTCATCAGTTCCCTCCATGGCCGGAAAATCAGAGAACCCTTCTTTGGGCAGATTGAAAAGGGTGGCAAATTCGGCTTCATCAAGCCGGAAGGTATGATTCCTTACAGTGGTGACAATTCGATCACCCCAGTTGATGGCATTTCTGAAGAATTCCTTGACATCCTCAGTCAGTATAGGACCGGATTCATCAAGGAACGATTGAAGACCGGTAACAATGAGACTTTCAAACATGTGTTTCTTTGCATGGTCATAATCCCATTCGGCCAAACATGAGCCGAAGTCAACACTTAGAAAATTTCCCAAAGTTCGGCTTGGCATGATTATGGTGTAGAGAGAGAGTTTCAAGAGGAATACAAGTGATTTTGGATGTGATAAAATGAAAGGAGGATGGCTCCTTATATAGAATTGTTTTTGGAGGGAAAATTTGAGCATTGATGGTCAGTTTTGTTTTATTTAGGAAAAGAATCTTTTCTTTTTCAAAGTGCATGGGGAAGTGACGGTTTGCAAAGCCCGAGGTAAATATTTGTTGGAAAGTAACCAGATTAGTTGAGAATTAAATGTGCGAGTGGTTGGGAGTTATCTCATTAATTCGGATTATGTCATTAAATGCACTTAATACATAAACGATATTGATTAGATAGAAGCCGAAAATGGTAGAGACAATGCCGAGAATGACATATGTAAACGATAAATAAAACTGAAGTAGACATGGATGAAGCCGATATGATCAAATTTGGTTAAGTCTTCATCCGGTACATGCTGCAAAACGACCAGATGCAAGACGAAGTGACCTAGTGAGGAGGGTTGAAGTTTCTCCTCCTCCATTCTCTTTCAAACCGACTATAGAAGGAGTCGGTCATTTCCCTGGTTAGCACCTGAGCCTGGTTCAGGCCCTCGCCAGGACAGGTAGGAACACCAAGTTCCACCAGAAGGGTGCTCATTTGTGGAATGAGACCGACTGACTGGACGTTAATCATCCAAACTAAGGTGTCGAACAGCACCCGGGACCAATTTACCGGTGTGCCAGTAATGATGGCGGCCATCATATTGAAACTCGCCACGCAATAGGTATTGGTGACATCTCTTCCAAAGATGCCCCTTCCTATTACATCATTGAGGAGCTGATACTCAGCCCTCAAGAGAGATTTAGAGCCACGATCATTGACAGGCTCATCTGACCGGGCAAAGGCGAGGGAGACTTCAGCCTTAATGTCGGCCGGAGGGTTGAGGTCTGTGATCCCTTGCTTAGGCAGACTGAAGCACCGAGCAAAGTCCTGCTCGGTGAAATCGAAAATTATGCCCCCAACCTTGGATTGGATGTGGGTCTCAAAATGGGGTGTGCCCCGGAATACCCTGGCATTGTAGTAGAATTCCATGACGGATTCAGGGTAGATATGTTGCTTATCATCTAGAAAATACTGGAGACCAGTGTCTTCCAATTTCTTGATCATCCGATACACCTCATAGTGTTCGGTACCAGTACAGGATTCAAAATCTACTTGGAGGATGTTTGGGAATTGAGACACGGTTAGTTTGCCTTAGTGAGATGGTGTTCTTGTGACTTGTGAGTGTTGTGGTGAGTGTTTGCCTCTCTTAAATACTAGTTTAGGGACTAACCTATTGTCCAGGCATTAAATGGAATGACATGTATTAACTGCAGGATAAAAGGTTTTGCATCAAAATAGGCATGTTTGCAGTCTAGGTGTCGGTCATAGGCCTGAACCATGAAAGATATCAAAAGATCTTCACGTCTTTTTAGGCGCGACCAGTTTTCTTTGAAAAGGCAACATTTTAGAACAGATATTTACAAACATTGGTAGTTGTTCCACATCTGTGAAATTCAAATAATCTAGGATGACCTGCTTCCGAACCGGTCAGTCATCAGTTGTTCATCCCGATGCGGTTAGTTGGTGTTTCCACCAAGTAGCCGGTCGGTTTACTCTGTCTGATGGGCTGGGCGGTTCTTCCATAGGCATCTTGAGAATTCAAAAATCAACAGCTTAAGAGGAACTACCTGTTTTATCTGTCGAAGCCGGTTTTCCTTTTAAACATCCTTAGGAAGGATCTGACTAATATCGGTTAAACCGAGAGTAAGTCTGAATTGAGAGAACTTAGCTTCCTGTAGAGGCTTTGTGAAGATATCGGCTACTTGTTGGTCTGTCGGTACGTATTCCAGCCGGATATGCTTCAGCGTGACATGCTCTCGAATAAAGTGATGTCGTATGTCGATGTGCTTGGTTCTGGAGTGGAGAATCGGATTGTAGGTAATCGCAATGGCACTTGTGTTGTCACAGAAGATCGGGGACTCTTCGGCTATGATACCGAAGTCCTTCAGCTGCTGTTGGATCTAGAGAAGTTGAGAACAGCAACTTCCAGCCGCCAAGTATTCAGCCTCTGCGGTTGATGTAGCCACCGATGTTTGTTTCTTTCTATGCCATGAAACAAGTCGGTCACCAAGGAACTGACATGTTCCGCTGGTGCTCTTTCTGTCAATCTTGCAACCTGCATAGTCTGCGTCTGAGTAGCTCGTTAGATTGAAAGATGAGTCCTTTGGGTACCACAGACCGACATCAGGTGTGCCCTTTAGATACTTCAGTATCCTCTTTGCGGCTGTGTAATGGGATTGTTTGGGATTTGCTTGAAATCTCCCACATACACCAACTGCAAACAGGATGTCCGGTCTACTCGCTGTCAGATACAACAGGGAACCGATCATGCCCCGGTATGCAATCTGGTCTACTGATTGGCCTTCATCATCCCTATCCAGTTTAACTAATGAGCTCATTGGAGTAGCCGCCGAGGAGCAAGTGTCCATTCCGAACTTCTTTATTAGCTCCTTGGTATATTTGGGTTGGCTTATGAAGGTTCCTTCCTTGAGTTGTTTAACCTGAAGACCTAGGAAGAAACTTAATTCTCCCATCATACTCATTTCAAACTTGTCAGTCATCATTTTTGAAAATTTGTCACAAAGCTTGGGGTCAGTTGAACCAAAAATAATGTCATCTACATAGATTTGAACAAGTAGGATATGTTCCTTCTTTTCAAATTTGAACAAAGTCTTATCCACTGAACCGATGGTGAAATCATGTTCTAATAGGAATGCGGTTAGTGTATCATACCAGGCCCTAGGTGCTTGCTTTAGACCGTATAAAGCTTTGTTCAGCCGGTATACATGATTTGGAAGTGCAGCGTTTTTAAAACCGGGTGGTTGTTCAACATACACTTCCTCACGTAGGTCACCGTTCAAAAACGCACTCTTAACGTCCATTTGAAAAACTTTGAAATTTTTGAAAGCCGCAAATGCAAGAAAAATCCTAATGGCTTCAATCCTGGCTACCGGAGCAAATGACTCTTCAAAATCAATGCCTTCTTCCTGTTTGTAACCTTGAGCCACTAATCTGGCTTTGTTCCTCGTGACCAAACCGTCCTCATTGAGTTTGTTTCTGAATACCCATCTTGTTCCTATGACCGATTGATCCTTCGGTCTAGGGACTAGGTACCAGACCTTACTACTCTCAAACTGGTTTAGTTCTTCTTGCATTCCCAAGATCCAATCCGGATCTGACAATGATTCATCTATTCTTTTAGGTTCAATCTGGGATATGAAAGCAGAGTTAAAATATCCTTCCAGAAGTTGACTCCTAGTTCGAACAGGTTCTGAAGGGTCACCTATAATTTGCTTAGGAGGATGTTTACTGTTTCTTTTGAGATTCAGTTCAGGGGTGTCTACCAAGTCACCGTTTGTTTGATCAAGGCTAGACATGTCGGTAGGCTGACCGAGATTGTCAGACCGACCGACTTCCTCGGGTTGGACCGAAGTGTCAGCTTCCTGTTGTGGAACAGCTTGATCCGGCTGGGTATCAATATTACCCATTAGGTCATGGACAAACCGCCTGAAGACCGGAGTCTCATCTTCGCTATCAGAATGAATATCGTTATTTTCCAGTCTGTTGTGTAGATCAAAGCATGACGCAGTATTGCTCTCAACCGATTCATCGAAAACAACGTGAATTGTTTCCTCCATGGTTGCAGTTCTATTGTTATATACTCTATATGCTTTACTTACCGACGAGTATCCTAGCATAATGCCGGTGTCGGTCTTTGCATCAAAAGCAGTGAGTTGGGTTTTACCATTATTATGAATATAACATTTACAACCGAAAATCCTGAGGTATTTAAGTTTAGGAACTCTGTTAAAATGAACCTCATACGGTGTTTTGTTGTGAAATCTGTTAATCAAGGACCGGTTTTGTGTATGGCATGCAGTGTTGATAGCTTCAGCCCAATATTTCTGAGCAATGCCGGAGTCTGCTATCATGGACCGTGCGGCTTCCTTGAGAGTCCGGTTTCTTCTCTCGGCCAGGCCATTTTGTTGAGGATTCCTAGCACTAGACAACTCGTGTCTAATGCCGGATTCATCAAGATATGCAGTTAATGTGCTATTAGTAAATTCGGTACCTCTATCGCTTCGAATGCAATTAATACGAGTTGATTTTTCATTTTGCAAACGCTTAAGAAGATTGATCAGGTTTGATACCGTTTCACGTTTAGATGGTAAGAATATTACCCATGTATATCTAGAGTAATCATCAATAACTACCATGGTGTAAAGCATACCTCCTAGGCTTATGACCTGAATTGGTCCAAATAAATCCATGTGAAGAAGATCTAGACATCGGCTAGATTGGAGATTTCCTTTGCTTTTAAATGATGACCTAGTTTGTTTACCCATTTGGCATGCTGAACAAACCTTATCCTGGTTGAATACTATATCCGGGATGCCTTCAACTAATTTCTTACCACGAATGTAGTTTAAGGTTTTCATGTTTAGATGGTTTAGTCTTTTGTGCCATAGCCAGGTTTGATCAGTTTTAGCTATCATGCATATAGGATGTTCTACTCTAGTTTTCCAGTCTACCTTGTAGATGTTACCTATCCTATTTCCGGTTAGTAGTACTATGCCTTGAGAATTCTTAATTAAGCATGCATGTTTAAGAAATTCTACCGTGTATCCAGCATCACACATCTGACTGATGCTAAGTAGATTAAAACGTAGGTTTTCAACGAGAAGTACATTATCAATAGTTAGGTTACCATGGACAATCTTACCCTTGCCCACGGTTTTACCTTTAGAGTTGTCACCGAAGGTGATTAGAGCACCGGTTGCTGATCTAATGTCGGTTAGCAGATTGCTATTTCCGGTCATGTGTCTGGAGCAACCACTGTCCAAGAACCATTCGGAGTTTCCTAGCCGCTTCTTTGGGTCCTGCAAAATGTACATATTTACAACTATTTGGTACCCACATTTACTTGGGTCCACATGCGGTTAGTCCCTTAGGTACCCAAACTTTGATAAATCGTACGGTCTTCTTTGCTAAAGTTTCAACTGTTCTTCTGACACTTGGTCTGGTGTTTTTCGGTTTTCCTGCAAATGACCTAAATGGTGATGGTCTTTGGTTTGATGATCTATAGGTTGACCTACGTGGTTCAGGAAAATCTTTCTTATATTTGAGGATTTCTGCTTTCCTTTTCTCAAGGTCAAGCCATGAATTAGTTGGGCCAACATAATCATATTTTGTCTTTTCTTCCCTATAATATGCGGTCTCTTCTTCTTCAGCTATACAGGTGCTCTTAAGGAATTTTATAAAGGGAAGGTTTCCTTTAGTAAGCTTTGCTTTTCATGTGGGTTTTCGGTTTTTAGATCTGTTCTCTGTGTATCCTAGGCCATTCTTACAACGAGGATGCCTGTATTCTTTATTCAGATTCTTTACTATATCGCTAGATCTCCTATAGGCGGCCATCGTATATTGAAATCGGGCATTCTCTTTCTCGGTCAGCTCTCTAGTCGGCTCACTAGGTTGTTCGATCTTAGGATCTAACTCGGTTTCTAGGGTGTGGGTATCATCAGGTTGTATGACCTCCGGTTCGGTTATGATGGGTACCTCTGGTTCTACTGGGGTAGGTGCTATGGGATCGGTTTTGAGGTTGAGGTGCTTAGGTAACATGGTCAATAGGTTCTTATATTCTTCTACCATGTCATTCAATGCATTGTGTAATTCATCTTTAGTAAATTCTTCACAGGGAGAGTCAAATACCTGTTCCTCATTTGCCATGAGACATGTGAGGTCATCGTCACTGTCACTGTGAGCCCATAGACTTCCTCCATCGTCGGCTATCAGTGCTTTCGATACCTCACTTCCTTCACCGATTTGTTGATAGTTGTTACGGTTGTTACCATTTCCTTCACCATTTTGGTGATAGTTGTTCCGGTTATTTTGATAGTCTGGTTTCTGTGTATCTCTCCTTGGTTTCCTGCATTCCCACTTAAAATGTCTCATACAGTTACAGTTATAGCATCTTATATTGGATTTGTCACCATAGTAGCTGTTTGTCGGTTGGCTCCTTTTCATGAACCTCCCAAACTTCTGTGCAAGCATTGTCATGGCGTCCTCAGTAAACTGTTCGGCGGTTCTGATCGGTGCAGGTGCAGGAGTCGGTACCGGTGCAGGTGTAGGTATAGGGGCAGGACCAGGTGCAGCCGGTTCCGTAGATGTGATCAGTGCTCTGGTTGACGTTGAGGCCGAGACTTCCTCTTCAGTTCTGGAATTCATCTCGAACTCATATGCCTTAAGGTCTTCGAATACGTCGTATAGTTTCATCTTACGTAGGCTCTTTGATTCTCTCATGACCATCGTCTTTATGTCCCAAGCACTCGGAAGAGATCTCAAGACCTTCATGATGACCTCTTTGTTGTCATACTTCTTACCCAGATTTGCTAACTCATCTAATACACCAGTGAACCGGTCACTGTATTCTTTCATAGTTTCCCCTGGTTTCATTTTGATGCTTTCAAACCTCTGTGTGGCCACCATTATTTTGTTCTCCTTTGTTCTTTCATTTCCCTCAAAGATCTGGATGACCGTGTTCCAAGTTTCCTTCGCGGTTTTGCAATCTCTGATTTTGCAGTATGTGTTTCTGTCCACGCTGTTGGAGATCCGGTTTCTTGCATGGTTGTCCAGATTGTTCCTTCTCCTATCTTCGGCCGTCCATTCTTTTCTATCTTTGTCAATGAATATCGGTCCTTCGGTCAGAATGGATTCCATTTCATCATCCAAGGTGACTAGATGTAGGTGCATGCGTGCCTTCCGGTTGGCAAAGTCATCACCTTCTAGCATTGGAGGCCTATCTTGATACATGCTTGCTTGAGTATTGAAACTACCTGGCTCTGATACCAATTGTTAGGATCTAGGTCGCCGCTGGTGGACCGGGGGTTGGACCGGTAAGCGGTTCTCACTCGTAGGGTGGTGGTTAATCCTGTTAGAGATTAACACCGGGGTTTCAATACTACACAACCTGTCACAAACCCTTGAACTAGGTTCAAGCGCGGAAGAGGTTTGCTTTCAGGTTGAAGCGGTATGCTTGTATGATAGGCGGAATCGGTTTCGGAAGATGGAAATTTGAAGGATGGTGGGTCGGTTTCGGCAATCTGGACACTTGGTGTGGTTAATGTAGATTCAGTTTTGAGCGATATTGTTAGATTAGTCGGTTATGTAACAAAGCCTGCAGAAAGTAAATAACACAACAGATTTTATGGATGTTCGGAGATAAAACTCCTACGTCACCCCTTCCTCTCGAAACCGCGAGAAGGATATTCACTAAGGAATACAAGTACAATCCGATCGAGACTTATTTCCTGCTCGATAATGCTCTTACAGTTCACACCGAAATGGTAGAACAAACTTTAACTTTCAACACTTAGGCTTTCTAGAATAGCACACAGTTATCACTTGTAGTAAATGCTCTTAGTCCCAACTATGTGTTCCACAGTATGTAGCTTGATGTCCCACTTTTGTAACTGCATTTACTCTTCTTCAACTGCCTCCTTTTATAGGTGAAATATGCCAACGGTCATATTTCACTGCCTTGAATCTGATTGGCTGATCAGAGGTGCAGTGATTCAGTATCTCAGACCTGCGGTCTTCTCCTCAGACCTGACGGTCAATCTCAGACCTGGCATCCTGTTTCAGACCTGCCGGTCTGTAAGGCAAACCTGCCGGGTTTGTCTTTTACTTGATGTAGGCACTGTCTGTTTGGACAGTTGTCTGTACTTTGAAGATCTCCTCTCTGGCTTATCCCGAAGTAGAAGGATCCGGTAGTACTGTTTTCTGCAGCCTACAGTCTTTCCTCAGACTTGCATGGATGTGGAAGTATTCAGTCTGTTCCTTTGGTATCATTCTCAACAGATACTCAAAGTGTCTTCTTGTGCAGGTCGGCCACTTGACTTGGTCTAATGTCTTTTGATAGAGGTAACCGGACTTCTTCCGGTTATGTTTGTCTTGTGGATTGATCGGCTGTTTGATGGTTCCGGTTTTGAGCTTTGGCCGATCCTTCCTTTGTTCGGTCACGTTCTAAGTATACTCGATCGGTTTGGTAGCTTGACCGGTTTGGTTACTTCAGTTGGTTTTCTTATTCATCCGGTCCGGTTCCTTGTTCCTGCATAGAAAGTTTGTTTAAGTTAGGTTTATTTGAACCGGTATGAATTTATCTAACACTTATTATCATTAGAATTTGAAGAGCTTGAGTTAGAGTTGCTCTTCTACATGAAGTCGCCAAACTTCTTCACAAAGAGAGACATAGCATCGCTGTTAAACTGTTGGGCAACTGTCTACACATCAGAAGCGGCAGATGACTCTTCAGCAGTCACCAACGCTTTGGCAATGATAATGGATGTGGATTGATCTTCTTTAATCCTTGAGTTCAACTCGAACTCATAGGCCTTGAGATCAGCAAACAAATCAAAGAGCGAGATCTTGTTGAGATCTTTGGATTCTCTCGTAGCCATTTTCTTTATGTCACATTCTCTTGGAAGAGCACGCATGGCCTTGATAGCAAGCTCCATGTTGCTATAGGTCTTGCCAAAAATAGATAAAGTGGAGACAACTTGGCTGAACCTTGTATCAAACTCGTTCATCGTTTTTCCAGGACGCATTTTGAAACATTGGAACTGTTGAGTGGCAACCATAATATTGTTTTCCTTTGTTTGCTCATTGCCCTCACACAGTTGGATAAGTCTGTCCCAAATCTCGTTGGTAATATCACACTCGATGATGTAGTTGAACATGCTGTCATCAAGAGATATGTACAAAACGTCTAGTGCCATGTTGTTGAAGTTGTTCTTTCTCTTGTCTTCACTGGTCCATTCAGATTTCTCCTTATCAATCTTGATGGGACCATTTGTGATAACGCTCCACATGCCGTCATGAAGAGAAGAAAGATGAGCACAAACTCTTTTCTTTCACATGATATAGTTTTCTCTTGAGAAATTGGGGATTGCGGTAGCATTGGCATCTTTAGTTATGGTCGACATTCTTGGTGAATGCTTAAGAATAGAAAACAGAGCTTTGATACCAATTGATAGGATCAGTGTAATCAATAGAGACGGGAGTCTAACGATTGATGACAACTTCGTACAAAAACGGTTTGATAAAAATCCTGTTAGGGATTTAAATTACTTTATATTCTTCACAAACCCTTGCAAAATCTTGAACGAGTCAAGTGCAAAAACGTTTGCTCAGGTTTGAAGTTAAGAACCAAAGTAGGAGAAGACGATAAAATGTAAATGACACAAAGAGTTGTTTATGGATGTTCAGATCAAAACTCTTCTACGTCACCCCTTCTTCCAACCACCGGAAGGATTCACTATACTTTTCTTAGAATCAAATACAGTTGCACAGCTAGCTCACTGTTGAACAGAACAGACTCTGTTCAACTTACAATATATTGAAGAATATCACTCAGCTAGACAATACTTTGATTCTCTCTCTCTATTGATGTACACACAGTAAAGCAAGAAAGAAATTTGTTCGTTTATTAATCTCAGTAATTCATGTATAAACTTGTATGTTCGTGTGTGTGTCCGGCACTTCGTACGTTGTCCTTGAGGATCCTTAAATAGAGAGCAGATAACAACGGTCGAATCTTCTATAATGGCACGTGACAAGCACCTATTGGAAAGCCTCCATAGTACACATGTACAACATACTCTAAGCACCATGATCATGGTCGTACCAATCTATAGTGCACCAAATATTCTTCTAGGATATTCCTGCAAGAAACAAGTAGTGGGAAGAATATTTGTTTACGTGGTATTGATTCATTGGATGTAACTGACTGTTGTACTGATCTACACGGAATAGTGGAGCAGGAGTAGCATACAACTAGTTGATCGTGGGTAGACGAATGCTAGCTTCAAGCAACTGTTTAAGCATGACATTAGACGTGCTCCAATTAGACTGACAAGTCTAATGAAATTAGACACCCCCGTCTAATAGCAGGATCCATTAGACCACCAGGTCTAATGGAATTAGACGACACGTCTAATTACGAATCCATTCAGACTAATCTAAATGAGTTAGACTGCACGTCTAACATTCATCTATTAGATTGCACGTCTAACTACGAGTCCCTCTAGACTAATCTAAAAGAGTTAGACTGCACGTCTAATTTTCATCTGTTAGACTGCACGTCTAACTACGAGTCCCTTCAGACTAGTCTGAAGGAGTTAGACCGCACGTCTAACTTTCATCTGTTAGACTACACGTCTAACTACTCCTATTAGACTATACGTCTAACTATACCTGTTAGACTGCACGTCTAACTACGTATCTGTTAGACTGCACGTCTAACTACGTTTGTTAGACTACATATCTAACTACGTATCTGTTAGACTGCACGTATAACTGTGTATCTGTTAGACTGCATGTCTAACTACGCCTGTTAGACTACACGTCTAACTACGCTTGTTAGACTGCACGTCTAACTACGTATATGTTAGACTGCACGTCTAACTACGTCTATTAGACTGCACGTCTAACTACGTATCTGTTAGATTGCACGTCTAACTACGTATCTGTTAGACTGCACGTCTAACTACGTATCTGTTAGACTGCACGTCTAACTACGTCTGTTAGACTGCACGTCTAACTACGTCTGTTAGACTGCACGTCTAACTACGTATCTGTTAGACTACACGTCTAACTACTTCTGTTAGACTGCACGTCTAACTGCATATCTAATAGACTACACGTCTAACTACGCCTATTAGACTACACGCACGTCTAACTACGCCTGTTAGACTGCTCGTCTAACTACGTATCTGTTAGACTGTACGTGTAATTACGTATCTGTTAGACTGTACGTCTAACTACGTCTGTTAGACTGCACATCTAACTACTCATGTTAGACTACACGTCTAACTATGTATCTGTTATACTGCACGTCTAACTACGTCTCTGTTAGACTGCACATTTAACTACGTCTGTTAGACTGCATGTCTAACTACGTATCTGTTAGACTGCACGTCTAATTACGTTTCTGTTAGACTGCACGTCTAACTACGTATCTGTTAGACTGCACGTATAACTTAATGCGTCTAATAGCCAATAAGTCTAATGAATCTCATTCAGACTTAGTATAATTTAGTATGTTTTCGATACACGTGCACCAAAAACAATTAGATGACTCAGTTTAAGTTTTATACAAACGCATCATCAAAATTTCATTAGTCAAAGTGATTTGACCCTTAGTCAAAATAATTTGACCCAACATATTTATCAAATATTAATTATAAAATTTAACTTCAAATATAATAAGCTTGATGAATTTTCATTAAGAAAAAGATCTATATTAATTGAGTTTATTATTAAATATTAATTCAAGTTTTTTAGTTATCGTATTATAAAATTTAACTTTAAATTAAATAACCTAAAGAATTCTCATAAATTGAATTTAATACTAAATATTAATCATGAAAACCTGCAACAACATCAACGTAGATATGTACAGCTATAATTAAACCAACTAGAGTTTTCATCTTCTTCTCCACCCACCTATTTTCTACGTATAAATAATCCTAGATTGCTACAACCCAAAATCGTTCAGTCTCGGTATGATCTTCTCACTTTTTCTATCAATATCGTGTTTTCAATAAATTGAATTTGTATTATATTTTATGTTTTAACAATCCGTTGTTCACTGTTTTTCTTTCTTTTCAGAATTTAATCGTTTCAAGCTGTTGCAATAACGTCTTACGCATTTCATCGATCTTTTTTTTAAAATTAACAAGGCAATAAAACACCACAATAATTCACGTTATCATGTATAATCCACATCTATTTTCTCTCTCCTCTCTTCTCCTCTCTTTTCTTCATTAATTTTTTTTACCTTACCATATATATATATATATATTTCCTTACCATATATCATCTAAAAAATTATCTATATTAATTGAATTTATTATTAAATATTAATTCAAGATATAAACAATTTTTTTGTTGTTATAAATGCAACTACCTTCATAATTTTTATATTTATATATAATATTACATATTTTTTTTGGGAAAAACGACTTAGCGTCATTTCATTAAAAATTCCCCAAAACGGGAAAAAAACCAAGAGTTTAAGAGATCATTCTAGACAGGATTAGAATAATTTTGAAGTCGTAACATTCTGAATAAAAGCTAAAAAGATAAAAACGTAAATGAATTATCTCATTAAAATACTTTCAATTCTAGTGAGTTTAAAAAACGGAAAATTCCAGTTCCTACAGATATTCCAGTTCTACTCCGTACTTGGGATTCTTCTCTACGTTCCCATGAGGGCGTTACAATCCGATACAATATCTTTCCATAACTCTTCAACGCTCCTGCGGGTTCTGTCATATACCATTGCATTTCGTTTTTGCCAAATGTTGTACACCACTACTCCAAAACTGCACTTTAACAATCTTATTGCAAATCTATTTCTCTTAGCTTTGAGTAGTGTTGCTTCTTTGATTTCATTCCTTTCGCTCGGGAAACTGATCAACTCCAGGTTTTTATAGAATCTGTCCCAAAACTCCGAAGCAATACAACAGCTCCCAAATAGGTGATCTATGGTTTCTTCATTTCATATGTATAGAAGATAGCTCGCGTCTGGGATGCTCATATACTTGCTGATACGTTCACGAGTGCTGAGTCTTTCCCAGAAGGCGAACCATATGATGAACTTGTATCGAGGGATAATCTTCGTTGACCATACAAGAGGAGCCCATTCTACTTTATATACTTTTTCCCGGGTTACCTCCAATATTTTCTTCGATACCAGCTTCCCATTGTTCTTAGGTTTCCAGTCATGAATATCTGGTCTATCGTATAGTTGTATGTTACTTATATGATCAAGTATCCTCTTTCCTTATAGAATTATTCTTAGGAGCGAGTTCCAATTCATGTCTTTGATGTCTCTGATTTTCACTTTTGCAGTCACTTCTGATACGGATATTTTAAAACTCCTCATTGTAGATGATAGGATGGTTTCGAACCAAGGGTCGTGCCAGAATAAAGTGCATTTCCTGTCCCCTAGACGGATGTCGTAAAGATCTGCAATATCGCTTCTTAGTTTAAGAATCTTTTTTAGAGACCAACTCATACCTTCGTGAATTTTGCAGGTCCAGATGCTGGTTTCGTGTTTCATAAACCCCGTATGCACCCATTTGATCCATAATTTCTCCTGATTGCGCTCCAAAGCCCACAAATGCTTGAAGGTTAAAGCCTTGTTCCACTTGATACAGTTCTTCAAGTTGATGTCTCCCTCGTCCTTCGGTTTGTAGAGAGCGGTCCATTTGACTTTCTTTCCTCCTCTTCTGCTACTGCCCCAGATAAAGTTCCTCATCAGCGTGTCGAGCTCCTTCATTACCTTCTTCGGAACGACCATCTGCTGCGCCCAATAGCCAACTATGCCCATGACCACGATTTTGATAAGTTCGATCCTCCCTACATAAGAAAGTTTTTTTGCTGCCCAGCCAGATATCGTATTTTTTACATTTTCAATCAACGGGTTGTAGTGTGAGATTTCGATATGTTTCGCGGTTAACGGATTTTCTAAGTATCATACGGGAAAACTGTCTTCCTTGATGCCCATGATGTTGAAGATGTCCTGTTTTGTTTCGTCCTTCACGCCTCCATAAAATGCCACACTTTTGCTTTCATTAATAGTTAAACCTGTAACCTCCACTACAACAAAATATACTTTCAGCGACCCTTATATGCCAACCCATATTAAGCGTGGGTAAAAATTAAAAGAAAAAAACTTTTGCCAACCTTTATATCTATACCACCACTTTTATTTTTTTTATATACCAACTTTGTAACTTTGTTAAAACCTTATAATTTAAATATTCTAAATTTTAATAATTTTTATGTTTTATTTTTAAACTTTGTAAATATTTTATTTTAATTTTTTAATTTTTTTAAAATTAAATTTGACTTAAAATTTTGTTAACATTAAAATTTAATTAATATAACATAATTTTAAAACTTTTTATAGTATTATTAATATATATTTTTTATTTAATTATTATTTAAATTTAATTAAATTAAAAGTAAAATATGAGAGAGTTAATTAGTTTCTGAAGTGTTAATATGACATTTATCCCACATCGGAGAAAAAGAAGAAGTTTTTGGTATATAAAATATGAGAGAGTTCATTAATTTCTGAAGTGTTTTTAAGGTTATAATATGGGTTCACCCTAAGGGTTTAGTGTTATATTCATCAGGTCTTTGAGAGATGAAGGGCAAATGTGATAATAGTAGAGATAAAAAAATAACATCTAAAATTAAAATAGAAAAAAACAAATTTAAAAAGAATAGTTTAAAAATAAAATAGACTTTTAGCGACGTTTTTTAATTTTGCCAACGCTTAAATAAGCGTCGTTAAAACTTTCGTCTTTCGGCAACGCTTGTACCGACGCTTAAATAAGCGTGGTAAAAACTTGCGCCCACCCTGCTTCTGGCGACGCAAGAATAAGTGTCGGTAATGTTTTTGGCGACGCTTTTAAAGGTTGGCAGAAGTCTTTTTAAGCGTCGCCGAAAATCATTTTTGTTGTAGTGCTCAAAAAAAATGTTAGTGTAACCCTAATAGTTTTAATGGAATCAACTTCTACGTGCTCTAGAATGAACAAATCGTCAGCAAAGTATAAATGGGTTACCTCCTCTACCTCACAAAATGGGTGAAAGATGTATGGATGATTCTTTCTCCATGATAGATACGAAAAGATAAGAATTGAGGGGTCCCCTTGCCTTACCCCATTTTCACCCTTGAAATTGTCTTCGTGGACACCATTGACGCTAACAACAAAGCATGATGATGAAATGCACTGCATAATCCTATCGATAAAAATCATAGGAAAAGCATAAACAACTAGAAAGTCCCGAATGACTTCCTATCTGACAGAGTCGAAAGGTTTCATGATATCTATTTTGAAAACCACTATCGGGGATATTTTCTTTTTCCCGTAGCCTTTTAATAGGCTCTTCATGAGAAGATTATTATGAGAGATTGTCCTACCGGGGATGAATGCAAATTTATTATTTTTCCTATGACATTTTTAAAGCGTTTAGAAATGATATTCGAAATTATTTTATAAATCACATTGCAGCAGGAAATTGATCTGAAATCTTTATATTATATACATATATATAAACAATATTTTTGTTGTAAATGCACTTGGTCTCTATTTCAATTATTTTTTCTTGGTGGATTATGTTAGGATCGGGATCGCCGAAGGAGACAGGGGTCTCTTTAGGTCGAATGCTTACACAAAACGCCGGTTGATATTAACTCGGTTAGAAGTTAATATCAGTATTTATACTACACAAGTTGTCACAAACTCTTGAACCGAGTTCTAGTGCAGAATAGTTCATTTCAACTTAAAGCAACACACACGAATTGGACAACAGTAGAGGGTATGAAGTAGAAAAAGAACGCAACACAAAATTTATGGATGTTCGGAGATAAAACTCCTACGTCACCCCTTCTTTTTCAAACCTTGAGAAGGATATTCACTAAGAATATTCAACACACTTTACAATACGTCAAATAACCGAGGCTTATTTACTGCTCGTTATTGACTTACAACTCTCACTTCTTACACAGAATAAATTGTAATACACTCAGTATTTTGGACAGTATGGAAATAAGAATAATTTAGGCTTTGATTCAATTCTAAAGATGTTGTCTCACTGTCTTGTATATTGTATGCCGTGGTATTCTTGATTATTGTTCGTTTCTATTCTTCAAGCTTCTCTTAAGTAGTGAAAATATGACAACGGTCATATTTCTCTCATACAACAGATACCTGCATGGTAATCCTTGATCCATGATTCTGATTGGTCAGTCAAGAAGGTACAAAATGGCATTATATACGGCTGATACTTCCCAAGGAGCAATACAGCCGACCAGTTTTGTCTTCTCTTGATTTTATCATCTGGAGTGGTTTGACAGATACCTACTCCTTGGGGACTTCTGTTGGACTTATACCAAAATAGGTATCTTATCACTTTTGGCAGTCTTCTACTTCCCAAAGTCTATCATTAAACTTGTATCAAAATGGAAATAATACAGTCTGTACACTTGAAAGCTTCCTTCTGCATATTCCCAAAGTAATCTGATTTCACCAAAATGGAAACTTCCAGCTGTTCCATATCTTTGATCTGATCTGTTGAACTACCCGTTATTTTTGTACGCTAGCTTTAAACTTGCGCCAATTATTGCACTGACCAGACACCTTACTTGTTATATTGTTCCAATGTTGGTTGACCGGACTTACTGCCTAAGAGTGAACCGATCTCTGAGGTATGGGTTTACCGATCCTGCAGCTGAACGGTAAACCCGTTTTTCATTGTCGAGCCGATCCTCTACTGATTCTGTGATTAGAGAATCCCGGTTTGCGCCGCCTCTATGACATCGGTCAACTGGTCCAGAGTGATAAAGATGATTTGAGAATGTGACCGATCCATGCATTTCCTACACAAACAGTGAATTTGGTTAAGTTCTTTAGATAGTTAATTACCTACTAATTAACTATATAATTTATCTAACAATTTCTCCTTTTTTGATTATTTAAATTAAATATTCAAAACTTGTAATTGTTGGCCGCTTTAATTTGATTTGAGATTTAAAATTTTTGATAAAAATTTATAGGTTAATTCCTTTATCAATTTCTCCCTTTTTGATATTTTTAATTAAAATTATCAAAACCAACATTTTTAAAAATAAAACCGGATCATTAAGTTCCCAAAATAGTCATAAGTCCCCAAAAGTGATAACTGTAAGAAAAATATAGTAATATAAGGAAAAGCATAAATGTAGGAACTAGTGTCCCCCTTCATCCAGTTTGTTTAGTATGTCTTTGAAGAAGTTGTGCACAAAACTGACTGCTGATTGTCCAGGAATATTGTACCCAGCTGGTTGTCCAGGAGCATTGTACCCAGTACTCCTTGTCGATTCCTTAGGAACATCAAACTCGACATTTTTTTCGCTTTGAAAGGCATTATCGACAGAACTTCCACCACCTCTATAGATTTGTCGGTCTGATTGGGCACTATGAGGGACAGCTCGAAGCGGTATTGCCTCGATTGGTTGAGACATTTTTCTTGGTCTGCGATTCAAGGGTTGATCCTCCTCCTCATCTTCTTCAGAATTCGGATTTTTAGTGCCTAAGGTAGGATTTTCAGCCGGTGTTGCAATTTTCGGTCCAACATTATCTACTTCAGACTGTTGAGCCTTTTTTCTTTTAGCCGCTCTAGTCTTCTTGGCAATCAGAGGAGAGACATCTTTTTCCTTATTAAGTTCCTCCTAAATTTGTCGAGCCAATTTCTCATTGGCTAGCTCAGCTGCCTTAGCTTTGGCATCCTCTTCTTCTTGGAACCGTCGTGCAACTTCTTCATGCATCCTAAGTTTTTCTGCGTCGGCAGCGCTTTGATTCTTTACCAGCTCATAGAGCTGTAAAGATATAGTCTAAACTGTGGATAGAGTCTGAGACTACCTCATGTACATGCGCTAGTTTGATGTCGTGAAATTGAGATGATAAAGCACGTTCTTTGAGAACTTCAGTTACTTGAGCCTCCATGGATGTCTGCCATGGGGCCATAAATTTCTGGATATTTCATCAATGAGCATCTTTAGACGTTCTTCAAAGATTGGAAACGGTGAACCGACAGACTGGTGTTGCACCGGAGGCGCCCCATGTGAATTGTCATGAAGAGAGATTTCTGTCCTGGTCGGTCTGTCAACACTAGTTTCTCTTGACTTATTTCGATCAGAGGACTTACCCGAGGATGTTTTGGCCGTTTTAGCGAGAGACAGATTGGAGGTTGCCTTGTCTTTTTCTTCTTCATTTTCTGAAATATTGATGGGAGAGTTCGGTTAACCGGAAGAGTGCTTTTCTTCTAACTCAGCTTGACGATCTTCTTTGGTTTCTATTCCATCAAACATCTCTTGTTCTACCGATGAGGTCCATGCCGGTTTGGAAGATTGACCAACTTCAAAGGAGGATTTCTTAGCTTTTGTTTCATCTCGGTGAATATGCTCTTCTTCAACCGATTTTTCTTCAACCTTGTAAATAATTGCAATAAGATCTTCCATTACGGTTTTTGAGCAATTTAAGGACAATACCATCCAATCCGGTGGTGTCTCCATTTAAATTCAAGGCCTCCTCCCTCTTTGCGATAATCGATGATAATGCTCTCTACTTAGCATTCGCTTCGGCAACATTATATCCTCTTAAATCTTCATGGACGGAGGTAGTTCTTACTAGACCGAGAGCCACCTCTTTTAGAGATAGGAGGGCCGACCATTTCTCTTCCTCCGGCACCTTAGGAAGTACATATTTGAAACTTATTTCCATTCTTGCATTCGCCCATGCATAGAAAATGTTGGAGGTCTCTAATGCCTTTTCATCAACCTCTTTAATGATACCGGTCACAATATTTTCTGCCTCTTTTTCGTTTCTTTGGAGGCCCGGTAATTCATCAGAATCTTCAATAGTAGCATCGATTTTTCCTCACGAGGACTTTGAATGGTTTCGGTTTCAGTTTGGACCATTTCTTGATCTTCATTAGAAAGATTAGGAACATTAATTTCCAGATTACCGGTGTCAAATTTAGTCGCCTCCTAGTCTCGTTTTTCCCCTGATCTTTGTGTTGGGTTAAATTATTTTGACTAAGTGTTGAAATAGTTAGACTATTGGGATTTTGATAATGAAATAACTTATGCCTCTAATTGTTTTTGATGCAGGTGTATTAAAGAACAATCTGATTAGACTTAGTTCTAATGAGACTCATTAGACCGATTTGGCATTAGATGCACGGAGTTAGACGTGCAGTCTAACTAGAAAAGTTAGACGTGTAGTCTAACTAAGAGGTGTTAGACGTGCAGTCTAACTAAAGGAATTAGACGTGTAGTCTAACTCGTGGAGTTAGACGTGCAGTCTAAAATATTCGTAATTAGACGTGCAGTCTAACTCGTGGAGTTAGACGTGCAGTCTAATGGAACTCGTAATTAGACGTGCAGTCTAACTCAGTGGAGTTAGACGTGTAGTCTAATGGAACTCGTAATTAGACGTGCATTCTAACTTAGCGGAGTTAGATGTGCAGTCTAATGAAACTCGTAATTAGACGTGCAGTCAAACTCAGCGGAGTTAGACGTGCAGTCTAATGGAACTCGTAATTAGACGTGCAGTCTAACTCAGCGGAGTTAGACGTGCAGTCTAATGGAACTCGTAATTAGACGTGCAGTCTAACTCAGCGGACTTAGACGTGCAGTCTAATGGAACTCGTAATTAGAAGTGCAGTCTAACTTAGTGGAGTTAGACCTGTAGTCTAATTGAACTCGTAATTAGACGTGCAGTCTAACTCAGCGGAGTTAGACATGCAGTCTAATGGAACTCGTAATTAGACGTGCAGTCTAACTTAGTGGAGTTAGACGTGCAGTCTAATGGAACTCGTAATTAGACGTGCAGTCTAACTTAGCGGAGTTAGACGTGCAGTCTAATGGAACTCTTAATTAGACGTGCAGTCTAACTTGTGGAGTTAGACGTACAGTCTAATGGAACTCGTAATTAGATGTGGTAGTCTAATATATTGTGAAAGTTAGACGTGTAGTCTAACTCCTTCAGACTAGTCTGAAGTAGAACCGGAATTAGATGTGCAGTCTAACTCTGTGGAGTTAGACGTGCACTCTAATGGTTTGTGAAAGATTAGACGTGAAGTCTAATTGGTAAAAGTTAGACGTGTAGTCTAACTCCTTTAGATTAGTCTAAAGTGATTGTAATTAGACGTTAGTCTAATCCCATTAGACCAGGCGGTCTAATGGATTCTACTCTTAGACGGGGACGTTTGATTTCATTAGACGAGGTCGTCTAACTGAAATACGTCTAATGCTATGCTTAAGCAGTATGCTTAAAGCTAGGACCCGCCTACCCACGTGCTATAGCTGTACTCTACTCCTACTCCACTTTCTAGTGAAGATCAGTACGATAGCTATATGCAACCAACCAACGAATGCCACGTAAGAGAATTTCCCTCATATTACTTGTTTTGCAGGTACATCTCTGATGGAATATTCGGCACACTACTAGTTGGTGTACGACCACGATCATTATGCTCTGAACTTGTTGTGCACTATGGAGGCTTTCCAATGTAATAGTTCCACATATCATTCTAATGATTCGATCATTAGTCTCTTCCCAGTATTTATCAAATCTCAAGGACAACGGACGAACTGCCATTCGATCAACTAAGAAATACTATCTGAGAAGAACGACTGTGAAATCAATTCTTTGAATATTCAAGTCGTAAGTTGTTTCCTGATTGTAATGTGTGTGAATCAAGAGGGAGCTAGAATCAAAAACACCGTTAGCTGAGTGATATTTTTCATCTTGTAAATTGAATAGAGTGTGTTCTATTCAATAGTGAGCTAAGTGTGTGCAAACTGTATTTGATTCGAATCATATTAAAGTGAATCCTTCTGGTGGTTGGAAGAAGGGGTGACGTAGTAGAGTTTGCTCTGAACATCCATAAACAAACTGCTGTATCTTTTCATTACTGTCATCTTCTCATTCTTCATCTTGAGCTTCAAACTTAAGTAAACAATTCCGCCTTGATTATGTTTCAAGTGTTTGCAAGGGTTTGAGTAGAATAGAAAGCGAATTAAATTCCTAACAAAATTTCTTTTAAACCGTTTTTCATAAGCCTTCATCAATAGCTAGACCCTCGTCTCTATCGATAAAGCCGATCCTATCACTTTTTCAGTCCTCCGATCTTCTTCTTTTTCAAGACATGTCCGGTCGATTTCAGCAGTCCAACCGGTCGCACCATCACTACTTGTTTGATCGGTTTCAGCCATCTGATCGACTCTAGTCACAATATTGTTTATAATATCCGATATTATCGTTTGAGCTTCTAAAACTGCAAGCACAACAGGTAGTACTACAGTATCCTTATGAGCAGGAATATGAGAGGAGATAGGAATATTTACCTCAGGGTGGGAGGTTTGTTTAGGGAGAGAAGTCCCTTTTGTTATAGAACGACTAGCAGCGCTGGAAGGAGACTCGACACAATTATGAAGATTGATTGGTGTGGCCGCGCGGTTTTCTAGAGCGGGAAGCTTGGGACTAGATTCGGTTTCTTCAACAACCGGTGTAACAGTCATTGGTTCTTTACCCTTTATAACTTTACCCTTGGACACTTTTCCCTTTGATTCTTTAGCCTTGGGTTCTTTACCCTCAGTTTGTTTACCCTTGCTAGCTCTAGCCCAACATTTCTCAATATTACTAGAGTTTAAAAATTTGCTGTTGGAGAGAATAATACTTGAACCGGTGGGGATATTAAGATGGACCAGAATTTTGCCGATCTGCACGGTGTAGACTAAGCACCGGTTGGTCTTAGGAGATACCATTTCACACAAGATTTAAAATAACACGCTTCCTTAGTTGATCCGGTCACTTGATAGAATACCGTCAATAATATCGAATTTCGATCGAGTAATACTATCAAAATTTTCTCCTCTAGCCTGAGCGCCTTTAATACGATGTTGCACAGAATCCGATATTCGAAACCCTTTGAGTTCTTCTTTCCGTTGAACTGCACCGGTTCACCGGTATTAAAGAGGATCATTCGAATGTTGAGAGTTGAAGATTTAGATAGGTCGGTGGAGAAGTCACGCCCCTCCGTCGGAAGTTGAAGAGCTTTGACAAACACCTTTTCAAATATTTCAAACATTACTCCCTTCACCTCAGCATGAATGACCTTCTTCTTTATCTTTGCGGTTTTGAAGAACTCCCGAACCGCATCTTGAAAGAAGATCATCGGTCCATCGAGAAAATAATCCAGCCTAGATTCCTTGATAGTTTCCATAATCCTTTGAAGTTTGATCGAACCACCGTTCTTGATGCATGCGAAATCGACCTGGACAATGTAAGTAAAAAGTGCATTATCCCTTCCCATGATTATAGTTTGAAGATGAAGAGAATTTTTAGAGAGAGAGTGCAATGAGAATATAACACGTGAGGAATGATGATTTGTGATTTAAAATTTGTGCAAGTGTCCCTTTATATAAGATTAATGTGACGGTTGAATTACCGAACTATTACACATAACCGTATGGCCCACGTCTCAAAAAGGCGCTAATTTTCCCTTCAAAATGAATAAAGGCGGTAAAAAGTTGCATTTGGCGGTAAAAACTTGGTGGTAAATTTTGGCGGTAAAAATGATAAAGTGGGTAATAAATGTGGTAATTAATGTGACGGTTTGTTAATAAAACCGACTTAGAGTAAATATGAAGGTCATTAAGAAAGAAAAGACTAAGTTATAATATAATTAATGCGAACATGGGACAATCGATTTTATGATGCAAAAATCGGTTGTAAAGCAAAATAATCGGTTTTTCATCAACTAAGGCAAATACATAAAAAATAAATTTACTTCCGAACATCTACCATGTGCATCCACTTCTCCGCCTTCTCCTTGGTTAGGATGTTGGATTGGCTGATAGGGTTTCTAGGTCCGAGGTTAAAATTGGGAGAGAAGAGATAACTGCTGATTTGGGGAGCATAACCGATCCTCCCATGAGAAATCATGTGTTTCAGGTTATCAAAAACGACTTAGGACCAGTTCATTGAATGACCGCAACTTATAGCGATCATCATGTCGAAAATTCTTCGGGTGTAGAAATGAGTTGATTCCTTGGCCAGGATGGTTCTACCAATAATGTCATTCAGGATTTGGATGTGAACGACTAGTCTGGATTTGACCCCGTGAGTTTCGACCGGAGTCATGGTGTTAGAGAAGAAGAAAGTCATCTCTTGATTGAAGTTGTTTAAGCATAGAGGGAAGTCAGTAAAACCTTCAGATGGTAGATCGAAGAACTGAGAGAATCGTTTATGACTTCAGCATTTGAGAAGAACTCTACAACCTCTTCTTCGAGAATCACTTGGGATCCTTCAAGAAGTTTGCGGAGACCAGATTCCACTAGAGTTTCAAAGACAAGCTCTCTAGCTTCATTATCATGAATAGTTAGGACTGAATCAAAATCCACGATAAGAGATGTGCGAGATGATGACAAACTCATTTTTGAAGAGAAGATTTTTGAGAAGAGAGATACTTCAAGCTTTGAGAGAGAGAAGGTTTGAGTTTGTTGTGGTTTGCTTTTGGATGAGTTGCTTTCTTTAAATAAAGGTTTTGGTAAAGGAGCATTTAAGATCACATTGAATGAATAGAGCTGTCCGTTATGATATGCCTTTTCACATTTCCCGAAACGGTGCTTTTAAGCATTGAAATGTGCTTAACTTTTGCAGGGAATCTCAAGAAAAGGTGGATTATTTGACTCAAAATAATCTTTTAACTATGTACAAGGAGCTAACATTTCTCAGCTCTTCTTAAAGACATTTCTTAAATTTAATGTGTCGGTATGCTGGATTTCTCTACGATTTTGAAATGATCATCAACCTTGGGTTGCGAGGTTTGAGGCCTATGAAGCTTGTGAAGGCCTTTCTTGTGAATTCTAAGAAATTCTTCATTTATTTAGTATTTATGTGTAAAATTGCATACTTGGAGGAATTGCAAAGTTGAGGAGGTATATGAAGAAATTTAGTCTTATGCTCGTCAAAGGAACAATTTGCATGGTCTCGTTGGAGAGGAAATTTTTTACTCTCATTAAGGAGGACACTAGATGGCTAGGGTTTGTATTTTGTTTCGTAAATCAAAAAACTAATATAGAGATATTTCGCATGAGAACAAGACTAGCATTTTGGTGGTTACCTCTAAACTTTTATATTTTGCATAACTTTTTATGTTTAGCGTTATAATTTAATGTATTTTATATTTAATGAAATTAATATATATTTTTATTTTAAGTGTATGTTCTTGTAACCATTGTTAAAAGCATTTTAACATTTTAGATCTGGTTTTCCATAATTTAGTAGTATGTTTTTTTCTCTTTTATGGGGTTAATTTTTGTTAAATCTTTATTTTTATTTTTTTGGAATGTTTATATTTTTTTTTTTGGTTTATAATGACCATATATGTTTATACAAATTTTTTATAGGTCCAACATTTAAAGATATGTTTATCAAAAAATTATTGTAGGTCCAATATTTGAAGATTTGTTTATAAAATAAGTGGATTTCTCTAATAGTTGTTTTCTAACCGTTGTTTATTTGGTTAGTGATTATGTCTTTTTATAAATACATAAACATAAAAAATTCAAGATTATTTTGACAATTATTTCGATATATATATAAAGTTTTATAAATAGTTATATTACATATTTATTTATTTATATATATATATATAATTTATGTATAAATATTTCATACAATTTACTTATGTTATGAAACAATCACTAATAATTAATTTTTTTCTTTTTATTTTTCTCTAATTATATATATATATATATATATATATATATTATATATTTTATCTTCATATAAATATATTCTCTTTAATTAAATTAAATATTCTGTAAATTTTCGTTTATATTTTCCTGTACAATATAAAGTATCATACTAATACATTAAAAATTACTACTAAAAAGAATGGTGTGTACTGTTTTCCAAAAAAACCGAGAAATACTTAAGGTAGAAATTTCCAAGTAAAAACATTATTATTTCTCTAAAACCATCGTATCTTCTTACCATCCAAAATCCTTTTTCTTATACTCAGATACCTTCCTTTCAGACCTTTGTTTGATCTTGATAATTTTTTATTTTTAAAGTTTGTAATTTTTTATATGTACCAGTCATACTAATAATTAAAAAATAAAATATGTGGTTAAATATTTTATTTTATTATTAATAAAATAACCAAACACCTATAAAATTTTAATTATTTCTAAACATCATTATAATTTTTTATTACAAATTATGATTAATTTATTTTGTTATGATCAAACTTGACAATTCAACGTATTAATCACAAATGCAAGTTCTATTGATAACATTGAGTTAAATCCGCACGTCAAACTATGACATATTAAATCCGCAGCATGTGAAAGAACAAGTTAGTTTATACACAGTTTGACTTATTTTATTGTTTGTTTGGTAGTGATTAAGGTTTGATTTGTTATATATATATATATAATATTATATTATAATATATATTAATAATATATTTTATTATATAATATTAATAATCTATATTATATTATATACATTATATTTTATATTAGATAATATATATATATATATTATATTAATATTCTTAAAATAATCCATTTAATAAAAAATGGTTTAAGCACAACAACAAAAGTTTACATTAGAATAATAAATTAACTTAAGATCTTTAAGAAGGTCAATAAGATCTCTACACGAAACCATAGATTTTCCGTATCTAATCTCCGATATCATCATGATAATAGAATTGTGAATAATCTTTGACGGCCTACTTTTATTGTTACAAGTTCTCTGATTTTTTTCAACCAAATAATCCACTAGAAAATTATAAGGATAGAGACCCATTTTCTATGTCTCGCATTTCTAGTCTCCTTAATCCATGTCTCCCAATAGTCACTAACAGTTTACGACATAACACATTGTATTCCAGTCAAATTTTACAAAAGAATCCATATACATGCAACAACGTGACAATGTAAAAGTAAATGATAAATTGTATCAATCTCTTTATAAAAAATACGACAACGACTCACAATAATCATTCTTTTTACATATATCTATTGTTAGTGAAAATTTTGCCGTAAATAACACTCTAACCAAAAAATGAGATCTTAGTAGGCAACTTAGACTCCCATAAATTTTCCCAAAAAAGATCAATTGTGCTAACCTTCAACAATTATATCTTTTATTATATAATAAATCAAACCCTATTTTTCTTGTGTCGCGCACCATTTCCATTATAAAACCCTCTATATATCTTATCCTTTCATTCCCAAACATCCAAACTCGTCTCTCTATTCTCCTTCCATTCCTGTTTTCTCCTCCTTCCATTTTCAAACCAAACTCACCTCTCTTCTCCTTCTATTCCCAAACGGCCAAACCCCTCTATTCTTATTCCTTTTTCAAACTGCTAAACTCCTCTCTCTATCCTCTCTCCATCTTTCATATTTTTTCTCCATCAAAAGTTCTTAAAGTATTTATTTTTTGGATTAAACTATTAACATAGTAGTTTGTTCATTTCTTTATACTTTATATTTCGAATCTTATAAAAGTTTAAGATCAAGGATCATTGTATAATATTATCAATCTTTTAATATTTTTGATTAAAATATTTTATAATTTAATTTCGTTCTTAATTTCAAAAATGAGATATTTGCGAGACCAGATTGCAATTATTAAAACTACGATGCAATTATTAGAAAATTAACCCTATTATTGATCAAAATAAAATCAAGATTATCTCATTACTAATATGCTTAATATGTTGATAATTGAGAAATAGAAAATGATAAATATTAAATAAACATTTATATTTTCAAAGTTAAAAAAATGAGTAAAAAGTGGGCGAAATAAATATTTGATAAATAAATTAATTAAAAAGTAAAAAAATAATAGAGAAAACAAAAGAGAAAAAATCAAAACATGGAAGAGAGATATTAATTAGTTGGAAGAAAGAAAAATAAATTAATTAGTAAATACATCCTATTATTTTTTATTAAAAAGTATTATTAAAATATTTAATTTGAGATATTATTTTTAATTTTTGAGTTATGAGTTATGATATTTAATGTGAGAGTTTATATTTAATTTTTAATTTATTTTTATAAAATAATATAATTTTTTAGGAATTAAACAACAGAAACAAAACAAAAATTGAACAAAATAATAATAAATTTAAACAATATATTACAAAAATCTTAGTTTCACTAATACAACAATTTGTTGGTTTCAAGAATATTAAAAAAAAAAAATATTGCAAAATCTTGATTTACAAAGGAAATTATATACAAGATTTATCTATATATATATATCTATATATATATATAAATAAATAAAAGTACCACAATAATCCACGTCAACTTTCTCATATTCTCTCTATCCCTCTTTTTCTTAAATTTTATTTTCCTCTTAATAAATATATATTATATATATAATATATATTTCCTTATCGTATAATATCTAAAAAATTATCTATATTTATATTAATTAAAGATATAAACATTTTTTTTTTATAAATGTGTATACATTCATAATTTATATATATATATATATATATATATATATATATATATATATATATATATATATAATTTATTTTTATTATAAATACACATACCTTCATTAATTTTATATGTATTATATATATAAACAATTTTTTTTATAAATACACCTACCTACATAATTTTTATATTTATTTTATTTTATATATATATACAATTTTTTTCATATAAATGCACCTACCTTCATAAATTTTATATTAATTATATATATATATATATATATATATATATATATTAATTGAGTTGTACATTAAATATTATATTTATTTCTTAAAAATAACCAATTTAACATATATATTTATCAAATATTAATTATAAAATTTAACTTTAAATAAAATAAACATGATGAATTATTATTAAAAAAAATTATCTATATTAATTTAATTTATTATTAATTATTAATTCCAAGGTTTTAGTTACAGTGTTATAAAATTTAACATTAAATAAAATAACCTAAAAGAATTCTCATTAATTGAATTTAGCATTAACTATTAATTATGAAAACTTCAACAACATCAACTCATGTATGCATACATGCATAGTTGTAATCAATCCAATTAGTCTTTACACTTTCTTCTCCACCTAACTATTTTCTTCCTATAAATAATCATAGATCAATAAGGTCCAATTGAAAGAGAGTTCCTATAAATAATCTTATATCAACAAGGTTCAATTGAAGAGAGAAGAGTATGATATACAATTGCTACAACCCAAAATCGTTCAGTCTCGGTATAATCTTCTCACTTTCTCTATCAATATTATATTTACAATTATTGAATTTGTATTATGTTATGATTGAACAATACGTTGTTCACTGTTTTGCTTTTCTAATCAGAATTTAACCGTTTCAAGTAGCTGGAACAACATCTTACGCATTTTGTCAATCTTCTTTTAAAATTAATAAGGCAACAAAGCACCACAACAATTCACGTTATCAGGTATAATCCACATGTATTTTCTCTCTCCTACTCTCTTTTCTTCATTAATTTTTTTTATCTTACCAAAGGTTAAACTACGTGGTTAGTTCCTGGACAAAATCTAGAGATGCCGTCATACAACTGATTAGTCAGCAAAGGCCTATCGGATATAAGTCCGGTTTAGAATTTGTTAATGGCAACCCAAATGAGTCCAACAAAAGTTAAACCCAGTAAAAGGCGAGCTTAAACCCACAAGCTTTTTCAAGGGAAATTTAACTGAAAGTGGATCTAATCACAACTGTGATAACTTGATTTTAAAAGATGAACTTAAGTATGTTAAGACAACTGAACAAAAGTCAAACTGGCTAAAGTCCAAGAAATGGGCAGTCAGCTAGTCTAGTAAATAAATAAAAAATTGATAGAAAGTCAAGAAGTTCTTATCAAAACTCATCTCCTAAAATCAAGGGATCAACAACAAGTATGAAGACGTCTGCCAAATCTAAATCATTTACTTTCTTAACCACACAAAGCGGGAGATCCATAAAAATAACCCAAATATGGATCCCCAAGGGATTGATTAACCACAGAACCAAGTAAATATGGGTACCAAAGCTGTAAATATGTAAATGTGTAGGTAATTCAGGAAACAGTCGGTTGCTAACTGATATAAAAAAGTGTACAGGACCTAAGATCATTTTTGGTGATAACAACAAAGGTAGAACTGTGGGTAAGGGTAAGATTATCCATGATAACCTTGCTATTAATAACATGCTGCTATTAGAAAATCTATGTGATAACTTGATTAATATTATCTAGATGTGTGATAATGGATATACAATAGATTTTCAAAAACATTCTTGCATAGTTAAAGATTAATTGGGGAACACCTTATTAACAAGAAGTAGGGTAGGAAATTCTTATAGGATGGAAGAATAACACGTCTGATCCTGTTTACATGATAACTAAAAATGATCAAAACTGGCTGTGGCATAAAAGACTAAATCATCTTAATTTTAAAACCATTAACAACATTTATTCAAAAGATTTAATAAATGGTATACCTAAACTGAAGTTTTCTAAAGATAAGGTGTGTCCTGCTTGTTAGATGGGTAAAACAGGTCAGATCAACTTTTAAAATATAAAGGGAATATCCAATCCGATAGGTGCCTGAAATTATTGCACATGGATCTATTTGGTCCAATTCCAGTAACCAGTTTAGGGAAAATGAGATATACCATTGTTATAATTGATGATTATTCTAGATTTACATGGGTTATATTTTTAACTTCTAAAGATCAGACTGCTGAAATTTGATTAAAATCCTTAGAAGACTTCAAAATTAAATTTTTTTAAGTATCATAAAGATTAGAAGTGACAGATGAACTAAATTTATAAACAAAAGTTTGTCTTCTTTCCTTGAGGAATCTAGTATTAGACACGAGTTGTCTAGTGCTAGAACTCCACAACAGAATGATGTTGCTAAAAGAAGGAACATAACACTGAAGGAAGCATCTAGGTCAATGCTAGTTGATTCTGGCGTTTCTTAAAAGCATTGGGCAAAAGCCATTAACACATCTTGTTATACTCAAAATAGTTCAATGATTAATAAATGTTTCAATAAAATACCCTACGAAATATTTTATGGTAAAGTTCCTAAAATTTCACATTTTAGGATATTTAGATGTGAGTGTTTTATTCATAACAATGGCAAAAATCATTTGACTGCTTTTGATGTAAAAGTAGATGCTAACATAATGTTAGGCTATTCTTCAGTTAATAAAGCTTATAGAGTTTTTAATAAATAAACTCTAACTGTTGAAGAATCTACCCATATTGTTTTTGATGAATGTGTTGAAAATAATTCTAACAAAATCAATGAAATTACTAACAAGTTGGAAGCATCTAACCTTCGATCTAATAGCAATGATGAAGTTCAGGTCAATAAAAAACAGCTCATCTGATCAGCCAGCTGAATTGGTTGATGCTCAACCAAACAACCAGCCTATAAGTTAGTAGGTTGCTGACAGTCCAGATGTTGCGGAGCCAGCTAACTAGACGTCTGACCCTCTAGGACCGAACTTCAGATGGAACAGAAATCACCCACATAAACTAATCATAGCTAATCCTAATGCACCTCGTAGGACCAGAAACCAATTAATGGATGAATTTGAAAACTCTATTTTTATCTCTCAAATTGAGCGTAAGAAAATAAATGAAGCATTACTTGATCTAGATTGAATCAATGTTAATATCAAACTATTATAATGAGGACGAGCCAATGGATTTCTTTGACAAAATTACACTCCCTGAAGGCAATGTTCGCTTTATCTTCAAAACTAAATAGATCTTCTTGGGAGATGAGGAAACGTCGAAGGAGTATTTAATCGAGCAGGATAAGTCTTCTACTGAGGAACGGCATTTTCAAATGTTTCACATGACTGATCATTCATGGCCATCTATTAAAGAGCAGTTCTCTTTTTCTAAGAAAGAGATAGAGCGTCATCGGGACTCTATGCAGGACTATTTTCTGATGAGAAAGTGTCAATAGGTGTTACTCTTTCTAAATTCAAAGAAAGTGAGAAAGATGATGAGGAAGATCAAGCTTGTTCAAAACCAACGTCCGTAGTTGACGAAGTTCCCTCTTCTTCTCCTCAATTTAAAAATACTCCCCCGATAGGTGCTGAATCACCTTCTCCAGAAGAGAAGACGACTAAGGAGAAGGAGTCTAAACCTCAAAAGTCCAAGTAGCCGACTCCTACTAACTCTCCTCTTGGTACGTTTGTCAAATCCAAAGAAATTTCGGACCTTATTTGTAATCTAAGCATGCGGTTCTTGGTAATGACGTCGGTTCTCAAGCATTATTTTATGCACCTCATCCTCAAGATCCACCCCAAAACGTAGAACCGGAACTATCCATTCAAGCCAGTTCTCTTCCTAAACCACTTCGTTTTGTCTCGGTTGGTTCCCACCTCTCAACCTACTCTTCTTCCGAAGAAGAATCTTCAACAATAATGGACATGCGGCAAATCATCATGGAGACTTTGGCTCCGTGGCAGGAGGCCTTTCAATTATTTAAATCTAGGTTGGAATGCATGAAGAGCTTTTTTGCATCATCATCAGCTGCGCATGTTGAGCTAGCCGTGGCTCATAAGATAACATATAGAAACGTTGTGGGCAATAACCAAGAACTAATGAAGATGAGACATCAACTAACAAGGATGAAATCCCTCTTCAACACGAATCGAAATCTTCATGGAGAGACTAAATCTTCAGTTGATCTTCTATGTTCGCAAGTGATGGAAATTTCCAAATCTCTAAGAGCTGCTGAATTGGAGAAAATGGAAGAGGCTAATACAACTGCCAAAAGATTTCAAGATGAGGAGAATGTAGTTGTTGAAGCTACCAAACAATTTTCTGAAGCTGATGATCCTAACAATATTACTTTGGAAGAAATGACAAACCAGGGGAATGCTTTCCCTCGTAGCTCTCGTTCTAAAAGCAAGCCCTCTTCAAGCGGTCAGATGGTTGCTCATAACAGGTTCGTTTCTACTCCCCAAGGTGGTGGCTCTCGAGATCAAAGAGGAAGAGGACATGGACGAAACTCTGGTGGTCGTGTTGGAGGAAACTTTTCCAAATTGTTGGAGGAATCGAAGATAGATCACAAAGGGAGGGCTCTTGAACTCCTTTCATCTTATGTTTCTTTATTTTACAAACAATCTTAATTTTGTTGAACTATGTGCAACTAATTGGCTGCATTTCTTGACTTGGTTATCAAACAAGAAAAATTGACTGATATATGTTTAAGATATAATCATTTACTGGTTTTCATCATTTTTAGGATAAATAATCAAAAAGGGAGAAATTGCTAGATATATATTATTGACTTTGATAATTTATTCTAAACAATCAAAGAGGGAGAAATTGTTAGATTAAAATCTTTAATTAACTTAGAATAATTAATCGACGTTATAAAGTTACCGAGTTTTGATAATTTGGTTTAAATAATAAAAAAATGAGAAATTGTTGGATTAAATTAATTTAGGATATTTAATACAATGATTCTACTGAGTTTTGATAATTTAGCTTAAATAATTAAAAGGAATAAATTATTGGTTAAAGTCTTTTATTAATTTTAAGTGTATATAATAAGACTAAGTTGTGTTATTAATTATGTGTAGGGTTCAAAGAGAAGAAAAGCGAAATAAGAAGCGTGTCCAGTATTTTATCCAAATTGGTTTTTGGAGAAGCACTTCTGGCTTTATGATCAATTCAGTTTTTGGAGAAGCGTTTCAGATATTAGTATCAATGCGGTTTTAGGAGAAGCGCTTCTGGTATTATGTTCAATTCAGTTTTTGGAGAAGCGCGTCCGATATTTTGATTGGCTTGATTCTTTGAAGAGCGCATCCGGTATTTTGACCGTCTCGGTTCTTTGAAGAGTGCGTCTGGTATTTTGATCGGCTTTGTTCTTAGAGAAGCGCTTCCGGTATTTTAACTAGTTCGGTTTTATATGACGCGCCTTTGGTATTTAACTAGTTCAGTTTTATATGAAGCACTTCCGGTATTTAACCAGTTTGGTTTTTTATATAAGGCGCTTCCGGAATTTAACTAGTTCGGTTTATATGAAATATTTCTGGTATTTAACCAATTCAGTTTTATATAAGGCGCTTCCAGTATTTAACTAGTTCCGTTTTATATAAGGCGCTTCCGGTATTTAACTAGTTCAGTTTTATATAAGGCGTTTCTGGTATTTAACTAGTTTAGTTTTATATAAGGAGCTTTTGGTATTTAACCAATTTGGTTTTATATGAAGAGCTTCCGGTATTTAACTAGTTCGGTTTTATATAAAGCGCTTCTAGTATTTAACTAGTTCGGTTTTATATAAGGCGCTTCCGGTATTTAACTAGTTTGGTTTTATATAAAGCGCTTTCGGTATTTGATTAAGTTCGGGTTTTGAAGCGCTTCTGGTATTTGATTAAACTCGGTACTTGGCTTTTGTGAAGCACTTCCGGTTCTTGATCAAATCCATTATTGACAGTCTGACACAGCCACTAAGCTAATCCTATATAAGATTTCCACGTGCCTAACTAATTCAAAATTCATGTGTTGTACGTTCCCTGTACACCACAATCTCTTAAAGAATGTTCAGCGCACTACCATCATCTAGTACACTCACGCTCAAATGCATATCCTCTGATGTACTACCCTGGAACACATCCAACTGAAATAGGACATGTGTCAGCTGAAGCAAATTTGTCTGTTGAGGAGTCTTCTATTTAAGGACAATTTGGAGGACAATTTGAATTGAACTTTTCGCTACAGTTTTTACGAGTCTTAAGCAATTTTATGAACCTTCTCTCAAGCGCTCAAGTTCTAAAAGTTTACAAGTTTGCTAGATCATAATGTTGTATTACATCTACTGTTATTTCTGTGTGAGATTTTAGTATTATAAGTTAAACAGAGGTTGTTCTGTTTAACATAGTGTGTTTTGCTAGAAGTTCGGAAACAAACATTTTATAAGTCCTGGTTGTCCGACTAGGTTTGTGTTAGTGTTGTATTCAAACCAAATCTTATAATGAATATCCTTCTCAAGGTTGAGAATAAGGGTGATGTAGGAGAGTTTGCTATGAACATCCATAAACAAACTTTGTGTCTTGTGTTCTTTTCATTCCGAATCTTTATACTCTTTATCCGCCGCTTCAAGTCTAAACAAACAGTTCCACACTTGACTTCGTTCAAGAGTTTGTGAAGACTTGTGAAGAATTAAAACATATATTTTCTTCTAACAGAGTTAATATCAAACGAAGGTTTTTCATGGTTAACAATACTTGGTTAACCTCCTGTTATTGTTTACTCATTTCCTAACACAAGAAGATCTAAATCAATTTGAAAGAAACAAAGTGAGGCATCTAACTCCAAGACTGGATGATCAATATGTTATTGGAACTAGATTGGTTTTTAAAAATAAGCTAAGTAAAAATCTCTTAGTTGTGAGAAATGGTAGCTCAAGATTATAGCCATGAGAAGGGAATTGAATTTGAGGAGTCATTCTCCCCTGTAGCTAGACTTGAAGCTATTAGAATATTCCTAGCTTATGTAGCTTTTAAAAACTTTAAAGTATATCAAGTGGATGCTAAAAGCGCTTTTTCTTAATGGTTTATTGAATGAGGATGTTTATGTTGAACTGCCTCATGGATTTCAAAATCATTCTCTGCCTAATCATGTTTTCAAATTAGAAAAATCCTTATATGGTCTTATGCAAGCTCATAAAGCTTGGTATGATATTTTGACTAAATTCTTGTTTGAGCATGACTTTATTATTGACATAGTAGATAAAACACTTTTCAAATTTATTAAAGATTCACATATATTATTTATTCAAGTATGATGGGTGAGTAGACGTTTTTCCTTGGTCTTCAAGTTCTTCAACTTGAAGCTGACATCTTCATCAATCATGCGAAGTATACCAGAGAATTGCAGAAGAAATTCAGCATGGAGAACTGCTAAGCTGCCTCTACACCCATGAACTCATCTAGCAAGCTGGATAAGGATGAAGGTGGACAGAATGTCAACATCACAGCCTACCGAGGAATCATCATATCTCTTCTATATCTAACAACCAGACAACCAGACATCTTGTTTGAGGTCGGCATCTATGGAAGATTCAAGGATAATCCTAAACAATCTCATTACATAGTTGTTAAGCGTATTTTGAACTATTTAAAGGGAACTCAAAATGTTGGACTGTGGTATCCGAAGTATTACAGTTTCAACTTAATCAGTTACTCTAATGCAGACTATGCATGATGCAAGATCGATCGAAAGAGCACTAGTGGAACGTTTCAGTTTCTTGGTGATAATCTGATCTCCTAGTTTAGCAAGAAGTAGACGTCTATCGCCACACCTATAGTAGAAGCGGAATATCTTACCGCAGGCAGCTATTGTGCTCAGTTGTTGTGGGTTAAACAACATTTGAGGGACTTTGGCATCTAGAAAGACAAGTCTTCTATCTTTAGTTACAACATTATCGCGATCACATACAATCCAGTGTTGCATTCCAAAACGAAGTTTATCAACATCCGACATTATTTCATCTGGGATCACGTGGCGTAGAAGCATATTCGGCTGGAATATGTACCAATGGATCAACAAGTGGTCGACATCTTCACAAGACAACTCCTCGAGACTAAGTTTCCTTATTTTAGAAATATTTTGGGTCTTTTATATTTAAATTAATTTAATTTAATATGCACAAATTGAGGAGGAATTTGTTGATAAGCTGATAAGACAGACGTGTTAAGATAGATGTTTGAATTCGTGTTGAACAGAACAGTCGTCTAATGACATTATACTTCAGATGGGTTATGTTTAAGAAGCTTGTAATTTCAGCATAGTCAGACACTAAGTTATTAGACTGACAGTTACTAACACCACTTTTGTTGTGAGTCAGCAGACGCCTTCAGAAAAGACGTCTCACTAAGATTAAATGCAAGGCATGCATATAGCACAGTCAGACGTCTGTCTAATGTGTACTTCACATGACTCGTCTTAACTAGAGTGGGACAATTGTCTTAATCTTATCAATACACTGTCGTTTTATTCCTCTTCAGATAGTGAACGATCACATTTCAAAATAATTTGAGGGAAAATATTTATTTGACTTGATTTTATCTTATCTTATAAATATATCTTCAAAAATGAATAACATGAAGACACGTGTCTGTCATGTTCTTAAGATATGACGAAAACGCTCTATTAATTGAGTTTTACAAGCATAATTAATTAAATAATGATTATTTATTTAATTACCAACACATGTCAGTCAGTGTATCTCTAAAGGGTGATCTGTCTAAGACGTCTCACTATTCCTTTACGTTTTCAAAACCTTCAAACTCTCTGCATTCTCTCTAGAAAATCAGTCGTCTTCTTCTTCATCTAAACCCGAACTGCTAAAGATGATTTCGTTTGCTCAAAATATGATGCAAGTAGATTTTGAATATGTTTATGCTTCAAGGTTGCCGACGATGATCGCCATGTTAAAAACCCTAGAAGCTTCTGGTCTAAGGAAGTTTCTTGGAGGTTTGTTCATTGTTCACGAATAAGAGGTTCGTGAGTTCTTTTTTATTGCAATGTTGGTCGGAGACACCGTTTCGGCGACGGTGAAGTGCATAAAGGTCTCTATCTCCGAAGATCTATTTGCCCATCTTTTTGGGCTTCTGACGGAAGGGCTTTCCACCTTCAACGAGATTCTGGCCGAGGATATCTCGAAAATGCAAACCGTCTTCTCTAACGTCTCAGGTCCCATTGAGACTCATGGGAAGAAAATATTTCTGAAATTGGAGTTTTGTCTCTTTAATGACATCGTCTACATGTCTCTCTAAGAGAAAGTAGGGTCGCTTGACGCCTACACCGAAGAGCGATTTGAAATCATTATGGCTATCCAAGGGAGCCGGCATCAACTAGTCATCAATTCTTTTCACCACTTTGACGATGATGGTAATGATGCCGAAAAAGCAACATGTTGGCTTCTCGGTCCAACTAATCAGGTTGCTTGAGCACCTGCAGGTGAACTTGGGTAAGGGTGATTATATCCATACCAGAAGGGTGATGACCAGCAACACTGTTGGCAACTACATTCTCAGGATGAAAGCGATTAAGGTATCCTAGTCCAGTCGCGGTTCATCCGTCTAACAGTTAAGTGGTCATTCGACCACTCTGTCCAAGTTCTTTACTGCCTCTAGTCGCCCAACCACAGGAAAGTGGAGAAAGTTGAGGGTGCAAGAGTCGATTACAAGTTCCACCAATTGAAGCGTGCTTCTGTCGGAGAAACAACTAAGGTTGCATTCGATGCGAAGAAGGCCATACTAGCGGAATTCCCTGTTGCAGAAGTGCCTCATGTGGTAGCCTCTGTTTTGCTTCTAACTGTAGTGCCTGTTAAGGTCTCTACTTTGAAACAAATTGAAGAATCAACATCAGTTGACCCTGCTGACCAGACTACTGATACTCCTACTGTAAAGGCTTCTCCTAAGGTAACCTCCGAATCTACTATGGCGTAGTGCCTACTAAAGTTCCCGTTGTGGAACCGATTAAAACACCAACTGTTTTGTCAGTTAGTACTACTGTATTATTGTTGAAGAGAGGCCTACGAGCGACAGTGTTGCCTCTTCTATTGTTGAACCAATTGCTATGTCAATTGGTATAATGTTAATGAAAGTTTTGCGGGGGACATTTCTGTCTCCCCTACAGAACCAACTGTTATGGATTAATTTTTGTTAAATCTTTTGTTTTGGGAGGGGATGTGTACATTTTTTTTCCTTTGATTTTTATATAAATTTTTTATAGGTCCAACATTTAAAGACATGTTTACAAACAAATTCTTTGTAGGTCCAATATTTGAATATATGTTTATAAAATAAGTGGACTTTTCTAATAGTTGTTCTCTAACAGTTGTTTGTTCGGTTAGTGATCATATCTTTTTATAAATACATAAACATAAAAAATTCATGATTATTTTGACAATTATTTTGATATATATATATATATATATATATATATATATATATATATATATATATATTTCATATATATATATATATATAATTTATGTATAAATATTTCATACAATTTACTTTTATTAATTTACTTATATTATGAAACAACTACTAATAATTAATTATTTTTTTATTTATTTTCCATCTAATTATATATATATATATATATATTATATTTTCTCTTCATATAAATATATTCTCTTGAATTAAATTAAATATTCTATAAAAATTTAGTTTATATTTTGTTTATACAAGATAGGGTATATATTTAAAACTAATAGTATAAAGAATGGTGTGCGCTGTTTTCAAAAATAATCCAAGAAATCCTTAGGGTAGAAATTTTGAAATATAAATATTTATTATCTCTCTTAAATCTTCATATCTTCTCACCGTTCAAAATCCTTTTTATTATACTCAAATACCTTCCTTCCCGATCTTGTTTGATCGTGTTTGAATTTATTTGGTTTTCTTTATTTTTTTGATCTTGACGATTTTTATTTTTAAAGTTTGTAATCCTACTAATGATTAAAACATAAAATATATGGTTAAATATTTTATTAAATTATTAATAAAATAACCAAACACTCCTAAAATCTCAATTATTTCTAAACATCACAATAACTTATTATTATAAATTATGATTCATTTATTTTGATGTGATCAAACTTGACAATTCAAAACGTATTAACCACAAATGCAAGTTCCATCAATACACAGAATATGCACTTGAAAGGAAAAGTTAGTAGACACCCCATTTGACTTTATTGCACTAAATCCATCATAGATGCCAACATTGTAATTGTACCTAACAAATATTTATATATTTATTAAATTTGTATTTATAAATATTTAAAATTATTGAAAATATCATTAAAGAAAATGTATTTATATATATAACTAAAGATTATTTAGTAATTAATAATTTTTGAATTGAAGGACTAACCTGTCATAATAATAATAATAATAATAATATATTATATTATATATTATATTTTATATTAGATAATATATATATATATATATATTATGTTATTATTTTTTAAAATAATTTACTTAATAAAAAATCGTTTAAGCACTACGATAATAGTATGACATGAAAAAATTTATGTACAATTTGATTAATTAAAATAATTAATTGATTCGAAGATCTTCAAAAAGGGCAACAAGATCTTCACACGAATCCACATGTTTTTCGAATATAATCTCCGACATCGTCACGATAATGGAATTGCAAATAATATTTAACGACATACTTTCGTTGTTACAAGTTTTTCGATTTCTTTCCAACCAAATAATCCACAAGAAAATTATAGGGATGGAGACCCATCTTTTAAGTCTCTTATTTTTAGTCGCCACAATCCATGCCTCCCAATAGCCACTAACGATTTCCGGCATAACTCATTGTATTCTAGTCAAATTCCTCAAAATACTCCATATACTTGAAACAACGTGACAATGTAAAAGTAGATGAGAAATTGTCTTAACCTATTTATAATGCATACGACTCACAATAATCATGCTTTTTTTTATATATTTATCTTTAGTAAGAATTTCGTCGTGAATAATAATCCAATCAAAAAGGGAGATATTAGTAGGAATCTTAAACACCCACAAATTTTCTTAACAGAGATCAATAGGGCTAACCTTATTGAACAAATATATCTTTCATTATATAATAAATCAAACCCTAATTTTCTTGTGTGGTGCACAATTTCTATTATAAAACCCTCTATCTATCTTCTCCTTTCATTCCCAAAAATCCAAACTCATCTCTCTCTTCTCCTTCCATTCCTGTTTTCTCCTCCTTCCATTCTCAAACCAAACTCACATATCTTTTCCTTTTATTCCCAAACGGTCAAACCCCTCTCTTCTTCCTTTTTTAAATGGCTAAACCCCTCTCTCTTTTATCCTCTCTTCATCTTTCATATTATTTCTCAATCAAAATGACATTGTAGTATCTAATTTTTGGATTAAACTATTAAAAGAGTAGTTTGTTCATTGATTTAGTATTTTATATTTCGAATCTTATAAAATTTTAAGATCGTCATATGATCAATGTATCATATTACCAAACTTTAAACTTTTAATATTTATGATAAACATATTTAAATATTTAATTTTATTTATAATTTCTAAATAAGATATTTGTGAGTCCATATTGCAATTATTAAAAATACAATGTAATTATTAGAAAATTAGCCATATCATTGATCAAATTAAAAAAGATTACCTCATAACTAATATGTTGTAATTGAGAAATAGAAAATGATAAATATTAAATAAACATTTATATGTCATCAAAGTAAAAAAAAAAAAATAGTAAAAAGAGGGAGAAATAAATATTTTATAAACAAATTAATTGAAAAGTAAAAAAATTAATAGAAAAAATGAAAGAGATAACTTAATTGAAGAGATATTAATTAGTTGGATGAAAGAAAAATAAATTAATAATTAAATACAACACATTATTTTTTATTCAAAACTTTTATTAAAATATTTAGTTTGAGAGAGTATTTTTAATTTTTAAGTTAAGATATTTAATGTGAGAGATTATTTTAATTTTTAAATAATATTTTATAAAATAATGTAGTCTTCTAGGAATTAAACAACCCGAACAAAACAGAAATCAAACAAAATAATTATAAATTTAAACAATAGATTACAAAAAAATAATTATAATTTAAACAATAGATTACAAAATCTTAATTTCACTAATTCGAAAATTTAATGGTTTCAAGAATAATAAAAAAACAGTATAATGCAGAAACTTGATTTACAAAGATAAATTATATATAAGAGTTATCTCTATATAATGATGTTTAAAGTTAAGGACCACAATAAACTATATCATCAGAAATTTTCTCTCTACTCTCTTATACTCTTCTCTCTTAATTAAATTTTGTTTTTCTCCTTACCATATATATATATTTATGAGGAATGATAGAGGGAGGGAATTTAGTAAGGGAATTTGGTGAGGGAATGACGTGGCATCACCTTGGTTGGAAAATGTAAAAGTGGGAGGAAAGAAAGAAAAGAGAGAAATTATTTGATTTTTTCAGTATGCCACGTCATTCCCTCACCAAATTCTCTTACTAAATTTCCTCACTTAATCATTTCACATATAATATATATAATTTACTTACTATATTTCATTTAAAAATTTATCTATATAATATTAATTCAAGACATAAATAAATTATATTTTAGTTATAAATACAAATTTCATAATTTTGTAAATTTATTTTAATTAAATATATATATATATATAAATAATTTTTTTTTGTTATAAATACACATAATTTCATTATTTTTATATTTATTATATATATATATATATAACAATTTATTTTTATTAATACATCTACCTACATAATTTTAATATTCATTTCATATATAAATAATTTTTGTTTTTTTTTTTTTTTAGAAATGCACCTACCTTCATAATTTTTATATTTATTTTATTTATATATATATAAACAATCTTTTTTCTAAATGAATCTACCTTTATAATTTATCTATTTATATATAATATTATATATATATATATATAATTTCTGTGTAATAAATGCAACTACCTTCATAATTTTTATATTTATTTTATTTATATATATATAATTTTATTTTTGTTATAAATACACATACCTTCATATATATTTTATATTTATTTTATTTATATATATTTATATATATATATATAAACAATTTGTTTTTGTTATAAATGTATATTCTTTTATAATTTTTATATTTATATATAATATTACAAAATAATTTAATTTATAAATATATATATATATATAATTATTTGTTTTGTTATTTCATCAATTTTATATTTATTTTATTTATATATATATAAATAAATTTTTGTTATAAATGCACCTACCTTTATAAATATATATGTAATAAGAAAGAAATCATAAATTTTATATTTAAAAAATCCCATATTTTACATATATATATAGAGAGAAAAATGATTAGGTGAGGGAATTTGGTGAGGGAATGACGTGGCATAATTTTATTCGATGAAAAAATCAAATAATTTCTCTATTTTCTCTCTTTCCTCCCACTTTTACATTTTCCAAAACCAATGTCCCTCACCAAATTCTCTCACTCTATCACTCTTCATATATATATATATATATATTCATATTTTGTTTTATTAAATATCTTAATACTTCAAATTAGAAATTTTCAAATCAAATAAAACTTATAAATTCTATCTAAAGAATTAATTTTATATTAATTGAGTTGTACATTTAATATAAAATTTATTTTTTTAAAATCACCAATTTAAATTATATATTTATGAAATATTAATTTATAAAAATTAACTTTAAAAATAATAAACTTCATGAATTCTCATTAAAAAAATGATCTATATTAACTATTTTACATTTATTATAAAATTTAAATTAAATAACCTTAAGACTTCTCATTACTTAAATTTAGCACTAAATATTAATTATAAAACTTGCAACAACATCAACGAATATATATAGTTGTAATTAAACCAACTAGACTTTTCATCTTCTTTTCCACCCAACTATTTTCTACCTATAAATAATCTTAAATCAATTGGGTCCAATTGAAAAAGAGTTCCTATAAATAATCTTAGATCAACAATGTCCAATTTAAAATAGAATGTCCAATTGAAGAGAGAATAATGTGATATATTATTGCTACAGCCAAAAATCGTTCTGTCTCCGTACGATCTTCTCACTTTCTCTATCAATGTCATGTTTTTAATAATTGAATTTGTATTATGTTATGTTTTAACAATCCATTTTCACTGTTTTGCCTTTCTTTTCAGAATTTAACCAATTCAATAGTTGCAACAAAACTTTGCGCATCTTATCGATAGTTTTTTAAAATAAACAAGGTAAAAAGTACCACAATAATTCACGTTATCAGGTATAATTCACGTGTAATTTCTCTCTCTTACTCACTTTTCTTCTTTAATTTTTTTTACATTACCATATATATTTCCTTACCATATATCATATAAAAAATTATCAATATTACTTGAGTTTATTATTATATATTAATTCAAAATAAAAACTATTTTTTTATAAATGAAATTACCTTCATAAATTTTATAATTATATATAATATTCCATATTTATTATATATATATATATATATATATATATATAATATTTTTTCTATGAATGTACTTGGTCTTTATTTCGATTATTTTTTCTTGATGGATTATTTGACTCAAAATAATCTATTAGCTATGTACAAGGAGCTAACATTTCTCAACATTTCTCAAAGTTGTTTCTTAAATTTAATGTGTCGGTATGTTGAATTTTTCTACGATTTTGATATGATCATTAAACTCGGGTTACAAGATTTGAGACCTGAAGCTTGAGAAGGCATTTCTTGTGAATTCTAAAGAGTTATTCATATATTTGTAGATATGTGTACATACTTGGAGGAATTGCAAAGTTGAGGAGATATAGGAAGAAATTTCGCATTATGCTAGTCAAAGGAACTGTTCACATGGTCTCATTGAAGAGGATATTTTGTACCCTCATTGGTGAGGACACTAGATGGCTAGGGTTTAGAAATTTTTGGCAATAAAAAAACTGATATGGAGATATTTCGCATGAGAACAAGACTCTAGCATTTTGGTGGCTACCTCTAAACTTTTATATTTTACATAACTTTTATGTGGAGCGTTATAATTTAATGTCTATTTTATAAATAATAAAATTAATATATATATATATATATATATATATATTTTAAGTGTGTTTTCTTGTAACCATTGTTAAAAGCATTTAAACATTTTAGATATGATTTTCCATAATTTAATAATTTGTTTTTTTCTCTTTTATGGGGTTAATTTTTGTTAAATTTTTATTTATTTATTTTTTTTTTTGAGAATGTGTACATTTTTTTCCTTTGGTTTATAATTACCATATATGTTTATACAAAAATTTGTATAGGTCCAATATTTAAAGACATGTTTACCAATAAATTCTTTGTGGGTCCAATATTTGAAAATATAATTATAAAATAAGAGGACTTTTCTAATAATTCTTCTCTAATCTAATGGTTGTTTGTGTGGTTAGTGATCATGTCTTTTTATAAATACATAAATATAAAAAAATTCAAGATTATTTTGACAATTATTTCAATATATATATATATATATATATATATATATATATATATATATATATATATATAATGTTTTTATAAATAGTAATATTTCATATATATATATATATATATATATATATATATATATAATTTATGTATAATTATTTCATACAATTTACTTATATTATTTACTTATATTATGAAACAACTACTAATAATTAATTTTTTATTTTATTTTTCTCTAATTATATATATATATATATATATATATATTATTTTCTCTTCATAAAAATATAGTCTCTTTAATTATATTAAATATTCTATAAAAAACTTAGTTTATATTTTTCTTATACTAATAGACTATCCTATTAGTATATTTAAAACTAATAGTATAAAGAATGGTGTGCCCTATTTTCCAAAAAAATCCGAGAAATCCATAGGATAGAAATTTCTAAGTACAAATATTTATTATCTCTCTAAAATTCATCATCAGATGCTAATTGTACCTAACAAATATTTATATATTTACATAAAATATATTTATAAGTATTTAAAATTACTGAAAATATCATTAAAAAAAAAGTATTTATGTATATAACTAAAGATTATTTAGTAATTAATAATTTTTGAATTGAAGGACTAACCTGTCATAATGATAATAATATATATTATATTCATTTTATATTAGATAATATATATATTATATTATATTATTATTTTTTAAAATAATATACTCAATAAAAATAGTTTAAACACAACAATAATAATATAACATGAAAAAAGTTATGTACAATTTAATTAATTAGAATAATAATTGACTCGAAGATCTTCAAAAATGACAATAAGATCTTCACACAAATCCACATATTTTTTGGATCAAGTCTTCGACATCGTCATGATAATGGAATTGGGAATAATCCGGCCTACTTTTTTGTTATAAATGTATAATTCTTTATAAATGTATATTCCTTTATAATTTTTATATTTATATATAATATTACAAAATAATTTTATTTATATATATATATATACAATTATTTTTGGTTATTTCATAAGTTTTATATTTATTTATTTTATTTATATATATATAAATAAATTTTTGTTATAAATGCACCTACCTTTATAAATATATATGTAATATGAGATAAATCATAAATTTTTATTTAAAAAAATTCCATATTTTATATATATATATATATATATATATATATATTCATATTTTTTATTAAATATCTTAATACTTTAAATTAGATATTTTCAAATCAAATAAAACTTATGAATACTATCTAAAGAATTATTTTTATATTAATTGAGTTTTACATTAAATATAAAATTTATTTCTTAAAAATCACCAATTTAAATATATGATTATCAAATATTAATTTATAAAATTTAACTTTAAAAATAATAAACTTGATGAATTCTCATTAAAAAAAATGATCTATATTAACTATTTTACATTTATTATAAAATTTAAATTTAAATTAAATAACCTTAAGACTTTTCATTAATTAAATTTAGCACTAAATATTAATTATAAAACCTGCAACAACATCCATGGATATATATATATATATATATATATATATATATATATATATATATATATATATATATATATATATTAGTTGTAATTAAATTAACTAGACTTTTCATATTCTTTTCCACCCAACTATTTTCTACTTATAAATAATCCTAGATCATTTGGATCCAATTGAAAGAGAGTTCTTATAAATAATATTAGATCAATCATGTCCAATTTAAAAGAGAATGTCCAATTGAAGAGAGAATAGTGTGATATATTATTGCTACAACCAAAAATCGTTGAGTCTCCGTAGGATCTTCTCACTTTCTCTATTAATGTCATGTTTTTAATAATTTAATTTGTATTATGTTATGTTTTAACAATCTATTGTTCACTGTTTTGCCTTTCTTTTCAGAATTTAACCAATTCAATAGTTGCAACAAAATTTTGCGCATCTTATCGATAGTTTTTTAAAATAAACAAGGTAAAAAGTATCACAATAATTCACGTTATCAGGTATAATTCACGTGTAATTTCTCTCTCTTACTCACTTTTCTTCTTTAATTTTTTTTACATTACCATATATATTTCCTTACCATATATCATATAAAAAATTATCAATATTACTTGAGTTTATTATTATATATTAATTCAAAATAAAAACTTTTTTTTTTATAAATGAAATTACCTTCATAAATTTTATAATTATATATAATATTCCATATTTATTATATATATATATATATATACAATATTTTTTCTATGAATGTACTTGGTCTTTATTTCGATTATTTTTTCTTGGTGGATTATTTGACTCAAAATAATCTATTAGCTATGTACAAGGAGCTAACATTTCTCAAAGTTGTTTCTTAAATTTAATGTGTCGGTATGTTGAATTTTTCTACGATTTTGATATGATCATTAAACTCGGGTTACAAGATTTGAGACCTGAAGCTTGTGAAGGCATTTCTTGTGAATTCTAAAGAGTTATTCATATATTTGTAGATATGTGTACATACTTGGAGGAATTGCAAAGTTGAGGAGATATAGAAAGAAATTTCGCATTATGCTAGTCAAAGGAACTATTCACATGGTCTCGTTGAAGAGGATATTTTGTACCCTCATTGGTGAGGACACTAGATGGCTAGGGTTTAGAAATTTTTTGCAATAAAAAACTGATATGGAGATATTTCGCATGAGAACAAGACTCTAGCATTTTGGTGGCTACCTCTAAACTTTTATATTTTGCATAACTTTTATGTGGAGCGTTATAATTTAATGTCTATTTTATAAATAATAAAATTAATATATATATATATTTTTTAAGTGTGTTTTCTTGTAACCATTGTTAAAAGCATTTAAACATTTTAGATATGATTTTCCATAATTTAATAATTTGTTTTTTTCTCTTTTATGGGATTAATTTTTGTTAATTTTTTTTTTTTTTTTTTTTTTTGAGAATGTGTACATTTTTTTCCTTTGGTTTATAATTACCATATATGTTTATACAAAAATTTGTATAGGTCCAATATTTAAAGACATGTTTACCAATAAATTCTTTGTAGGTCCAATATTTGAAAATATAATTATAAAATAAGAGGACTTTTCTAATAATTCTTCTCTAATCTAATGGTTGTTTGTGTGGTTAGTGATCATGTCTTTTTATAAATACATAAATATAAAAAAATTCAATATTATTTTGACAATTATTTCAATATATATATATATAATGTTTTTATAAATAGTAATATTTCATATATATATATATATATATATATAATTTATGTATAATTATTTCATATAATTTAATTATATTATGAAACAACTACTAATAATTAATTTCTTATTTTATTTTTCTCTAATTATATATATATATATATATATATATATATTATTTTCTCTTCATATAAATATATTCTCTTTAATTATATTAAATATTCTATAAAAAAACTTAGTTTATATTTTTCTTATACTAATAGACTATCCTATTAGTATATTTAAAACTAATATTATAAAGAATGGTGTGCCCTATTTTCCAAAAAAATCCGAGAGGATAGAAATTTCGAAGTACAAATATTTATTATCTCTCTAAAATTCATCATCAGATGCTAATTGTACCTAACAAATATTTATATATTTATATAAAATATATTTATAAGTATTTAAAATTACTGAAAATATCATTAAAAAAAAGTATTTATGTATATAACTAAAGATTATTTAGTAATTAATAATTTTTGAATTGAAGGACTAACCTGTCATAATAATAATAATATATATTATATTCATTTTATATTAGATAATATATATATTATATTATATTATTATTTTTTAAAATAATATACTCAATAAAAAAATAGTTTAAACACAACAATAATAATATAACATGAAAAAAGTTATGTACAATTTAATTAATTAGAATAATAATTGACTCGAAGATCTTCAAAAATGACAATAAGATCTTCACACAAATCCACATATTTTTTGGATCAAGTCTTCGACATCGTCATGATAATGGAATTGGGAATAATCCTTAACGGCCTACTTTTTTGTTATAGATGTAAAATTCTTTATAAATGTATATTCCTTTATAATTTTTATATTTATATATAATATTACAAAATAATTTTATTTATATATATATATACAATTATTTTTGGTTATTTAATAAGTTTTATATTTATTTATTTTATTTATATATATATAAATAAATTTTTGTTATAAATGCACCTACCTTTATAAATATATATGTAATATGAGATAAATCATAAATTTTTATTTAAAAAATTCCATATTATATATATATATATATATATTCATATTTTTTTATTAAATATCTTAATACTTTAAATTAGATATTTTCAAATCAAATAAAACTTATGAATACTATCTAAAGAATTATTTTTATATTAATTGAGTTTTACATTAAATATAAAATTTATTTCTTAAAAATCACCAATTTAAATTATATGTTTATCAAATATTAATTTATAAAATTTAACTTTAAAAATAATAAACTTGATGAATTCTCATTAAAAAAAATGATCTATATTAACTATTTTACATTTATTATAAAATTTAAATTTAAATTAAATAATCTTAAGACTTTTCATTAATTAAATTTAGCACTAAATATTAATTATAAAACCTGCAACAACATCCAGGAACAACATCCATGGATATATATATATATAGAGAGTTGTAATTAAATCAACTAGACTTTTCATATTCTTCTCCACCCAACTATTTTCTACCTATAAATAATCCTAGATCAATTGGATCCAATTGAAAGAGAGTTCTTATAAATAATATTAGATCAACCATGTCCAATTTAAAAGAGAATGTCCAATTGAAGAGAGAATAGTGTGATATATTATTGCTACAACCAAAAATCGTTGAATCTCCGTACAATCTTCTCACTTTCTCTATCAATGTCATGTTTTTAATAATTTAATTTGTATTATGTTATGTTTTAACAATCTATTGTTCACTGTTTTGCCTTTCTTTTCAGAATTTAACCAATTCAATAGTTGCAACAAAATCTTGCGCATCTTATCGATAGTTTTTTAAAATTAACAAGGTAAAAAGCACCACAATAATTCACGTTATCAGGTATAATTCACGTGTAATTTCCCTCTCCTACTCACTTTTTTTCTTTAATTTATTTTAACATTACCATATATATATTTTCTTACGATATATCATCTAAAAAATTATCAATATTAATTGAGTTTATTATTAAATATTAATTCAAGATAAAAACAATTTTTTTTTTGTTATAAATGAAATTATCTTCATAAATTTTATAATTATATATAATATTACCTATTTATTATATATATATATATATAAACAATATTTTTTCTATAAATGTACTTGGTCTTTATTTCGATTATTTTTTCTTGGTGGATTATTTGACTCAAAATAATCTTTTAGCTATGTACAAGGAGCCAATATTTCTCAACATTTCTCAAAGATGTTTCTTAAATTGAATATGCCGGTATGCTGGATTTTTCTACAATTTTGATATGATCATTAAACTTGGGTTGCGAGATTTGAGACCTATGAAGCTTGTGAAGCATTTCTTGTGAATTCTAAAGAGTTATTCATATATTTGTAGATATATGTAGAATTACATACTTGGAGGAATTGCAAAGTTGAGGAGGTATAGGCAGGGTGGAAGCTAGAATTTCAAGTCTTCCCGGGATAAAATCATTTTCATAAAAGCTTATATAACACAATTTTTTTTAATATTTCATTATATATTAAAACATATGAATCGTTTAAGCACAACGAAACAAAGCATGACATTTGAAAAATAAAAAATACAAAAGAGAGAAAAATAAATATCATAGACTAAAGGTACAAAAACCAAACAATAATGACATTACTATTGAAGTTGGGATTTACGATTTTTGAAATAATAGTCATCGATAATTGAATCTGTGTTTATACTTGAAACAAATTACCTCTCAGTATAGATGATCATGGAATCTATGAGAAAATCTTCTCCCATTTTATTACGATAAACATTTTTAATATATTTTACAGAAAAAAATACTCGTTTAGTAGTCGTCGTTGAAACAGGTAGAGTTAAAACTAATTGGATCAACCTATCAATCAAATAATATTGTTCCAACTTTTTTTGTTTTAAATAAACCTCGGCACAATTCTGAGATAGTGGATATATTTTAGAAATTATCATGAAAAACTAAATCAATCTCAAAATGGTGTAGTTGACTACTCAAATGATGCATTTCTTGTTTGGTGAAATCCTTTGGAGAATACTTCTCCGCGATAGTCAAAATTTTGTCGATGTTGAACTTTTTAAATTATCATTGGGGTCCAAAGTAGAACTAAGAGAAAGAAGCTCGACTGTCTCATCACTGAATCTGAAGTTTAACTCTTCCAACTGAAAATCTATCGCATCATTGAATATATCATAATGAAAGTGATGCTCAACTGTGATGATATCCTTTTGTCCACGTGAAAGACTATATTTCTTATAACGAGCACTCATATATGGTATATCAACATCTAATCTTGTGCAAAATGATATGACATTCGAAAGAAGAATGTCAAACCCATCATTTCTTAATTTCAAAAGAAGTGCTTTAGTCATAGATATCAAATTCATTGCTTTTAATATATCAATAGACTTTCTTTGTAAGTCACGACTAAGCAAATTTGTGATCCCCATAATTTTTTGTATTAAGTGAAAAATAAAAATGAAATCAAAAGACTTCATCACTATTAAAGATCCACCAGCTTCCCCACGCATCGAAATAGAGGAACCATCTTTGATAATGTTTTCAAGCACATTAACAGTTTATCATACATATCTATCAATCTGCAAATAAAATCAATATGGGAACTCCAACGAGTAGTTCCTAGTCGGTGTAAAGTACTAATCTAGTTAGCTCCTTGTCCAATCTCACGTTCATCATCAGTAATAGAACGAGCAATTTCATTAGCTTGAGCTGACTGTAACTTAGTATTGCGTTTTGAAGAAGATGTATCAAGATTGATAATATTCGTTAGATTCGAAAAGAAAAGCCATATATAGCCATTTGTTACTTGTTAGATATATCCTTCGCTTCATCCACCAAAATATAAAATTTGGAATCGCCAATTTCATCACGTATTTTATTTCTGACCTGTTACCAATAATATGTAGGATTTCCTTTTGAACTTCGTGTGACGTATACTTTGCATTTCCTAGAGCTTTATCTATGATAACATTACCAATAATATCATTCCATTTTCCCAAGAGCTTTAACATCTCAATAAAATTACCTTGATTTTGGGAATCTAAAGATTCATCATGACCTCTTAATACACATGTTTGCAAACTTAGCCAAAGAACACACTCAATTGTTGTTGTAAGCCTTAATCGATTCTTTTGAATTTGTTCAAAAGATTCTCGATTCATAACTTTATCTATATATCGAGTTACATTCATTAAATCAACAAAAAAATTTGAAGATGTATTGTGCAGTGAGTTAGAACCCTCCTCGTGAGACAAAAATGCACACTTACCTCTATCATTAACACGTTTCCAACTTTTAAAACCTTCAACTGTAAATACAAATGGTTGGAATTTACCTGATTCAATGAGATAACATGGAAAACAAAATACAGCATCCTTCGAAGGAGAGTACTCCAATTATGGGAACTTTTTAAGCCAAGAATATTGAAATCGACGTTGTTACTTTCCAAATTCGGATCTCAGATAATCCGACAACATAGGTTAATATGGTCCCATTTTAATGTAAGTTCGTCTAATTTCATCGTGATGATTTACAGGATGTCGCCACATAGAAATACGCAATCCAGGATCTCGTTTAAAAGTAGTTTCATCAAACTCAACTCTTTGAGATTTAGAAGGAGATTCTAAATTCTCATCGGAAATTACTGTATTTGGTTCGATTTACTCTATTAATGAAGGATTATCAATTTTTGGCTTAAAAAAAGATAAAATATTGTTTTTTTCTATTTCTCTTTCTCTATAAATTTGACATTAAAAATTGTTGAATTTTGAGATATAATTTAATATATCAAATAGCTATATAATTATATACTATATATTATTCTAGTACTAAGGGAGTAAGTTCCTCCCCGGGTCAAGCTTAGTGTGGCTCTGCCTCTGAGTATAGGAATAAATTTGGCCTTATGCTTGTCAAAGGAACAGTTTGCTTGGTTCCGTTGAAGTGGATATTTTGTACCCTCCTTAGTGAGAACACTAAATGGCTTGAGTTTGGAAAAAAAATTTCAAATCAAAAAACTTATATGGTGATATTTCGCATAAGAACAAGACTATAGCATTTTTGTAGTTACCTTTAAATTTTTATATTCCGCATAACCTTTATGTGGAGCGTTATAATTTAATGTCTATTTTATATATAATAAAATCAATATATATATATATATATATTTTATTTTAAGTGTATGTTTTGTAACCATTGTTAAAAATATTTAAACATTTTAGATCTGGTTTTTTCATAATTTATAGTATGTTTTTTCTCTTTTATGGTGTTAATTTTTGTTAAATCTTTATTTTTATTTTTTTTTAAGAATGTGTACATTTTTTCCTTTGGTTTATAATGACCATATATGTTTATACAAAAAAAAATTATAGGTCTAATATTTAAAGACATGTTTATCAATAAATTCTTTGTAGGTCCAATATTTAAAGATATATTTATAAAATAATTGGATTTTTTAATAATTGTCCTCTAATCATTGTTGGTATGGTTAGTGATTATGTCTTTTTATAAATACATAAACACAAAAAATTCAAGATTATTTTAAAAATTATTTGAATATATATATATATATATATATATATAATGTTTTTATAAATAGTAATATTTCATATTTATATATATATATATATATATAATTTATGTATAAATATTTCATACAATTTACTTATATTAATTTATTTATATTATGAAACAACTACTAATAATTAATTTCTTTTTTTTCATTTTTCTCTAATTATATATATATATATATATATTATATTTTCTATTCATATAAATATATTCTCTTTAATTAAATTAAATATTCTATAAAAACTTGGTTTATAATTTGCATGTACAACTTAGGGTATCCTACCAGTATATTTAAAACTACTAGTATAAAGAATATTGTGCGTTGTTTTCCAAAAAACCGAGAAATCTTTAGGGTAGAAATTTTGAAGTACAAATATTTATTATCGCTCTAAAACCTTCATATCCAAAATCCTTTTTTTATAATCAAATACCTTCCTTCCAGACCTTGTTTAATCATGTTTGGATTTATTTGGTTTGCCTTTATTTGTTTGATCTTGACAATTTTTTATTTTTAAAGTTTGTAATTTTTTTATATTCACCCATGCTATTAATGATTAAAAAAATAAAATGTGGTTAAATATTTTATTTTATTATTAATAAAATAACTGAACACCCATAAAATCTCAATTATTTTTAAACATCATCTAACTTATTATTAAAAATGATGATTCATTTACTTTGTTGTGATCAAACTTGACAATTCAACATATTAACCACAAATGAAAGTTCCATCGATACACTGTGACATCTAAAATCCGCACTTAAAAGGACAAATAAGTTTACCCACAATTTAACTTCTCTTTATTGCTCTTAGTCCATCATTAGATTCTAATATTGTAATTGTACCTAACAAATATTTATATATTTATAAAAAAAAAGTATTTATAAATATTTAAAATGATTGAAAATATCATTAAAAAAATGTATATATATATATATATAAAAAGCTAAAGATTATTTAGTAATTAATCATTTTTGAATTGAGGACTAACATGTAATAATAATAATAATAATAATAATAATAATAATAATAATAATAATAATAATAATAATAATAATAATAAACAAGAAAGTCAAAAGTTAAATAAATATTGTTTGTCATTTTGTTTTTATTTTTTTTGTTGTGATTAGGGTTTGATTTTTTTTTGTTTTTTGGTGTGTGTGTTTAGGGTTTGATTTGTTATATATATATATATATATATATATATATATATTATAATTTATATTATATTATATTATATATATATATATTATACTATATTATAATTTATATTATATTATATTATATATAATATATTATATTATATAATATTAATAATATATTATATTATATTTTATATTATATATTAGATAATATATATTATATTATTCATTTTTAAAATAATTTACTTAATCAAAAATCGTTAATGAAAAAATTAATTACATGATAAAAAGTTATGTACAAATTGATTATGTTAGAATAATTAATTAACTCGAAAATCTTTAAGAAGGACAATAAGATCTTCACACGAATCCACATGTTTTTCGAATCCACATATTTTTCAGATCTAATCTATAATATCATCATGATAATGGAATTGTGAGTAATCTTTAACGGCCTACTTTCGTTGTTACAAGTTTTCCGATTTCTTTCCAACCAAATAATTCACAAGAAAATTATAGGGATAGAGACCCATCTTCTATGTTTCGCATTTTTAGTCACCCAATCCATACATCCTAATAGCCACTAACGATTTCCTGCATAACTCATTGTTTTCTAGTCAAATTCTTCATAAGACTCCATATACTTGAAACAACATGACAATGTAAAAGTATATGAGAAATTATCTCAACCTCTTTATAACACATACGACAACGACTCACAATAATCATGTTTTTTTTCATACATCTATCTTTAGTAAGAATTCCTCTTGTGAATAACAATTCACCCTAAAAAGGAGATCTTTGTAGGAATCTTAGACTCTCACAAGTTTTCCCAATAAAGATCAATCGTGCTGTCTAATTTTTTTTGATGCAGGTGTATCGAATTTAAATTTCATTAGACTTGGTTCTAATGAGGTTTATTAGACCGATTTAGTATTAGATGCATGGTGTTAGACGTGTAGTCTAACTAGCGAAGTTAGACGTGTAATCTAACTAAGCGGTGTTAGACGTGCAGTCTAACTAGTGGAAATTAGACGTGCAGTCTAACTCATGGAGTTAGACGTGCAAGTATAATAGAATCGTAATAGGAGGAGCAGTCTAACTCGTAGAGTTAGATGTGCAGTCTAATAGAATCGTAATTAGACGTGCAGTCTAACTCGTGGAGTTAGACATGCATTCTATTGGACTCGTAATTAGACGTGTAGTCTAACTCGTGGAGTTAGACGTGCAAGTCTAATAGAACCGTAATTAGACGTGTAGTCTAACTCGTGGAGTTAGACGTGTAGTCTAATGGATTATGAAAGTTAGACGTGCAGTCTAACTCCTTCAGACTAGTCTGAAGTAGAACCGTAATTAGACGTGCAGTCTAACTCGTGGAGTTAGACGTGTAGTCGAATGGAAAGAGAAAGTTAGACGTGCAGTCTAACTGGTGAAAGTTAGACGTGTAGTCTAACTCCTTTAGATTAGTCTGAAGTGATTGTAATTAGACGTAAGTCTAATCCCATTGGACCAGGTGATCTAATGGGATCCTGTTATTAGACGGGGACGTCTGATTTCATTAGACGAGGTCGTCTAATCTAAATACGTCTAATTCCTTGCTTAAGCAGTTGCTTGAAGCTAGCACCCGCCTACCCACGTGCTATAGTTGTACGCTACTCCTGCTCCACTTTCTAGTGAAGATCAGTACGACAGCCAGATGCAACCAATCAACCAATGACACGTAAGCGAATATCCTTCCCACTACTTGTTTTGCAGGTACATTTCTGAAGAATATTCGGCGCACTACCTGTTGTGTACGGCCACGTTCCTTATACTCAGAGCCTGTTGTGTACTATGGAGGCGTTCCAATGGAAGCTTGCCACGTATCATTGTGAAGATTCGACCGTTGGTACCTGTTCATATTTAAAGATTCTTAAGGACAACAGAAGAAGAGTCTGTCTGCCTAATCTTGCTTACTGGAATTACAGAGAGAGAAATTAAGCGATCTATTCATTCCATTCAAACTGTTAGCTGCTTTCCTTATTGTACTGTGTGTTAATAAAAAAAAAAGTGAGAATTAAAGCACTGTTTTAGCTGAGTGATATTCATCATATTGTAAGTTGAACAGAGTCTGTTCTGTTCAACAGTGAGCTATTCGCGCAAACTGTATTTGATTCAAATCATATTATAGTGAATTCTTCCGGTGATTGGAAGAAAGGGTGATGTAGGAGAGTTTGCTCCGAACATCCATAAACAAACTGCTTTGTTGTTCATTTCTGTCATTTTCTCATTCTTGATCCTAAGCTTCAAACCTAAGTAAACATTTCCGCACATGATTCTGTTTCAAGTGTTTACAAGAGTTTGCGTAGAATAGAAAGTAAATTAAATCCATAACAAGATTTCTTTCAAACCGTTTTTCATAAGCCTTCATCAATCGCCAGACCCCTATCTCTATTGATAAAGCCGATCTTATCAGAACAAGACTCTAGTATTTTGGTGGTTACCTCTAAACTTTTATATTTTGCATAACTTTTATGTGGAACGTTATAATTTAATGTATATTTTATATATAATGAAATCAATATATATATATATATATAGTTATTTATTTTAAGTGTATGTTCTTGTAACTATTGTTAAAAATATTTTAATATTTTAGATCTGGTTTTCCATAATTTAATAGTAGTTTTTTTTTTCTCTGGGGTTAATTTTTTTTTTTTTTTGGAATGTGTACATTTTTTTTTCCTTTGGTTTATAATGATCATATATGTTCATACAATTTTTTTATAGGTCCAACATTTAAAGATATGTTTACCTAAAAATTCTTTATAGGTCTAATATTTGAAGATATGTTTATAAAATAAGTAGACTTCTCTAATAGTTGTTCTCTAACCGTTGTTTATTTGGTTATTGATTATGTCTTTTTATAAATACATAAACATAAAAAATTCATGATTATTTTGACAATTATTTCGATATATATATATATATATATATATATATATATATATATATATATATATATATATATATATCATACAATTTACTTATATTAAGTTTACTTATATTATGAAACAACTACTAATAATTAATTTCTTTTTTATTTTTCTTCTAATTATATATATATATATTATATTTTCTCTTCATATAAATATATTCTTTTTAATTAAATTAAATATTCTATAAAAACTTAGTTTATATTTTGCTTATAAAACGGAGGATATCCTATTAGTATATTTAAAACTAATAGTATAAATAATGGTGTGCTGTGTTTTCCAAAAAAATCCGAGAAATACTTATGGTAGAAATTTCGAAGTACAAATATTTATTATCTTTCTAAAATTTTCATATCTTCTCACCGTCAAAAATCCTTTTTGTTATACTCAAATCACTAGTAAAAAAATGTTAATATCAATGGTTTTTACGGTTGATATTGAACAAAAAAAATAGTTAGTATTGAATATAACAACAGCTCAAAAGGAGCTCAAAAGGCGGTTGACATCTGTTACTAGAGCCTCCGTATGCATTGCTCAAACATTAAATATCAACCATTTTTGAGGCGGTTGTTATTACTCAATAAAAACGGTTTTGTGAGTGATTGTTATTAAGCAATATCAACTATTCTAAGGATTTTTATTAATAAACAATTGCAACCGTTTTACATGCAATTGTTATTAAGAAATATAAACTTTTTTTTAAAAAGTGTTTTCATTACTCAATATTAATGGACATAAAGCATGTTGTTATTAATCAATAACAACCATTTTGTAGACAGTTGTTATTAAGAAACTATAAAAGTATTTATAAAAAAAAAATATTTATAAAAAAAAATATTTCAATTATTTAATTAAAAATCACTTTAAAATAAATTTAATTATTTTATACAAAATTTCAAATGACAAGATAATTTTTAAATATAATTCCAAAATTAACATTAAACCAATTTAACTCCATTAATACAAATACTACATTTTCAATACATACAAATACTACATTTAAATATATAAAAAATTTATAATACAAAAAATTAAAATAAAAAATTCATAATACGAAAAAATAAAAAATAATAATTTGATCTTCATCTTCTATCTTCTATTTCTTCTTCCTTCTTCAGCATAAACCTCCTTTTCTTTAACTCTGTCCAAATTTAGTATACCTACATATAAAGACATTTACAACATAAATAATTAAAAATTAAAGTTAGTAATATAAACATTGTTGGAAGAATTTGTTTAATCTATTTAATAACTTTTAATTAGGATTTGAGAGCATAGGTTGAGTGATGAGAGAGATTAATGAGAGAATAAGTAATCGATTGAAAAAAATTTGAGAGCATGAGGAGAAAAGAAGTTATCACTCATAAAAATAAAGGTTGTGGGAAGAGAGGTGATTGAGGAGAGAAAAAGTTATCGAGGTGGAAGATAGTTATCAGATTTATGGATAATTATTTAATTAATTATTTTGTATAACAACCTACACGATTTTAATGATATGTTATTTATTTCTTTTAAATATATATATATATATATATATTATATTTTAATAAATTTAATTACTTAAATATTATATATATATTTATTAACTATTAAATATTATATTTAAATATATATATTATTAAATTAAAAATATTTAATATCAACTATTTTTAAAATGGTAATATATATATATAGTAATGATAGGGGAGCGAAAGTTTTGTAATGTAGCGATGTGGAAGGGTGACTATATATCAAATAAATAAATAACAAAATAAATATATATTTTCAAATATATATATTATAAGTTAAATTTCTTGAATTGATAAAATAAACAAGAACTATTTGATTGAGTTCTTGAAGAGAAAGATTGAAATAATATTATTGATTGAATGAATAATCTTTACAATAGTTTATCTATTTATAATAGTAATAGAGAAATAACTAAATTGAGAAAATATAGGATTTGGTTATTATATTTAGCCTAATTAATAGGAGATAAAATATAGGATTTGGTTATTATATTTAGCCTAATTAATAGGAGATAAATAAATAATTTCTCTTATTTATTTAATACTTTATCATCCCCCTTCAAGCGAAAAGGTGAGGCACAAACCGTGAGCTTGCTACGTAAAAGAGCAAATCGATGAGAAGAAAGACCTTTGGTGAAGATATCAGCCACTTGATCTTCAGTAGGAATATATTGGATGAGTAGTTGTTTACGAGCAACTTTTTCCCGAACAGAGTGAAAATCGATTTCAATATGTTTTGTGCGAGCATGAAATACCGGGTTTGCTGATAAGAATGCGGCACCAATATTATCACACCATAGAACCGGAGAAGAAGAAAGTGAAACTCGAAGTTCACTAATCACACCATAGAGATTAAATCCAACAAAGATCAGGAGTTGTATATGCAAGAGCACAATATTCAGATTCAGTACTAGATATGTGGCTGTTTCAAAAGCTTCACTCCAATAATGTAGTGGCATAGATGCATGAGCCAATAAAGTGAGACCAGTTTCCGTAATATGACGAATTTTTCGTTCAGCAATGCCATTTTGCTCACTAGTATGTGGGCAAGATAAACGATGTAAAATACCATGATTATCTGTTAATGATTTGAAATTTCTATATTTTCCTCCCCAATCAGTTTGCAATATTTTGATTTTACGACTAAATAAATTTTCAATAAGTCGAAGAAAGTTGATAAACGTATTCAAGACATCCGACTTTTTCTTTAGCGGATATATCCACGTGAATTTGCTAAAATCATACACAAAATGTACGAAATAACGACCATTAGATGAAAATTCAGGAGCAGGTCCCCAAACATCTAAATGAATTAGGTCTAAAGGAGCCATAGATGTAGATTTTGAAGCTAAAAAAGGGAGTTTATGTGCTTTCCCATATTGACATGATCCACAAAAAGAAATAGTATTACTACCTGAAACTGGTAATTTAAAGTGTGATATAACTAAAGATGTAGTAGCGCTAGAAGGATGTCCAAGTCGTGAATGCCAAATTTGAGCCGGAGATCTAATACCAATAAATGCTTGTTTATTAGAACATGTTGAAAACGAACTTTCAGTAGGTTCAATGCAATAAAGTCCGTCCTTGAGTAATCCTTTAAGAAGCACTATCTTCGTATCTCGGTCGTTTCCGACTTTGATAGTTTGAGTGTCTGTATAAGGAGCATGTACATGTAGATTATTAAGATCGGAAGTAATATGGTCGGTAACACCTGAATCTGGACACAAAGTGGGATCTACAATAGTAGACGATGTAACTAACATTGTCGTAGGATTTGTAGAAGGATTAAAACGAGGGCACTCAAGAGCACTATGTCCTTGTACATTACATATTTGACAAGATGGATTATAAAAACAACTTTCGGAGCGATGACCAATTTTATGACAAAAATTACATTGCGGACGATTATTGTCTCGATTCTGTCTTTGGTTTACAATAGTAGACGATGTAACTAACATTGTCGTAGAATTTGTAGAAGGATTAAAACGAGGGCACTCGAGAGCACTATGTCCTTGTACATTACATATTTGACAAGATGGATTATAAAAACAACTTTCGGAGCGATGACCAATTTTATGACAAAAATTACATTGCGGACGATTATTGTCTCGGTTCTGTCTTTGGTTCTTTCCGCCTCCATGCCTATAAATATAAGCAACATTCGCCGAAACGTTTGAGCGCGAAATATTTTTATAATGGAATTTTCTTTTCTTGAATATGAGTCGTTGTTCATAATTTAGAAGGATGTCTGTCATCTCATTAAACAATAGATCTTGTCCGGAAGTTAGAGCACATATCATCGGCTCAAACTCGTCTCCAAGCCCGTTGAGTAGAGTTAGTTGCAGATCTTGATCAGAAACATATTGTCCGGCAGCGATAAGTGCATCTGATAGATTTTTGATGTGTTGAATGAAGTTAAGAAGAGAACCACTACCTTTGTGTGCGTTTAGGAGTTGACTCCGTAACTCAAATAGTCGGCTCTTTGATTGAGAAACATAAATTTTCTCTAAGGTTTTCCAAAGTTCTTGTGCCGAAGATGATTTTGAGACTTGTTGACGAATCTCGTCGGTCAATGTTGAAAAGAGCCATGCAAGTACCCTTTGATCTTGGATACGCCATTGTTTAAACTTTGGATTCTTGATTTGAATTGTATTATTTTGACCATCTGTTTCTTGAAGAAATTTGGGAGGAGTTTCAAGATTTCCTTCTACTATATCCATAAAATCATAACCTATCATGATTGGAGTAACTTGTGATTTCCAATAGATATAATTATATTTATCAAGCTTTACGCTTCCAGATATTATTGGTAGAATTGATGAGTGATATTGTTCTTCCATTGAAATCGTTTTCGGGAGTTTTCCCTTATAGCTCTGATACCAAGTTAAATTTCTTGAATTGATAAAATAAACAAGAACTATTTGATTGAGTTCTTGAAGAGAAAGATTGAAATAATATTATTGATTGAATGAATAATCTTTACAATAGTTTATCTATTTATAATAGTAATAGAGAAATAACTAAATTGAGAAAATATAGGATTTGGTTATTATATTTAGCCTAATTAATAGGAGATAAAATATAGGATTTGGTTATTATATTTAGCCTAATTAATACTAATTAATAGGAGATAAATAAATAATTTCTCTTATTTATTTAATACTTTATCATTATATTTGATAAATATATATTTAAGAGAATAATAAAAATAAATATAAAAATTCTTAATTTTTTTAATTAATTATTTCTCTTCTCTATTAATATATATATATATATATTAATAATTTATTTATTTATTTATTTATTTTTAAAATAAGTTATAATAAAAAAAAGAATTTGTTGTTTTTAAAATAAATTATAATAAAAAAAAGAATTTTTTGTTTTTAAAATAAGTTATAATAAAAAAATAAAAAATTATTACATCTAACTGAAATCTTATGTACTAATATTTAAAATAAATATAACTTAAATTATCCACTATTACTATTGAACCTAAATAAAAAACACACTTTATTATAATAAGAATTAATACAATATATTAATATAAAAAGAGATAATATATAACCGTTTGAGTTAATTGATTAAATTTAAAATATATATTATAAAAATTAATTATTAATTAAATTCATATATATAATTAAATTCATATATATATATATAAATAAATAATTATTAATTATATATTAAATTTAATAAAAATCATTTACAAATTATATAAACTATTATATTAATATATATTATGATTAATGAGAGATAATATGATTATATAACTGTTATAGTTTCTCTCTAATCTCTCTCCACTTATTAATTTTTTTCTTTAAATTTTAAATTTTATTTTCTTCTTTTTAACTTATTAATGTTTTTCTTTAAATTTTAAATTTTAAATTTTAATTTCTCCTTTCTAATAGTATTTTTTTTTTGTTCCTACTAAATCTTAAAATTTGTTAATATTTTAAATTTTTCATAAACACTAAATCTTATTAATATTTTTATTTTTACTCTCCCTAAACTATAGAAAAAAATATTCCTTAATATATATTCTTTTTTTTATTATCTTATCTCACTTTTATTACTTATATAAAATAAATAAAAATAACTCAAAAATTACAATTAAATTATAATAACAACTTTTAATAAAAATATTAAATAATTTATTTTTTTTGCTAAAAGAAGAAAATTTATTCAAACATTTTGCTGCAATAATAAAATATAATATAACAAAATCTATACAAAAGTTTCAGTGATAAATTATTCAAAATTAAAAAAAAATTAAAATAATACATATCATAATTAGTCTTATAATATCATAAATCATAAATCCTAAATCATATATCTTAAACTCTAAACTAATTATATAAATATATATTCTTATAAAAAAAACATAGTCTTATATCCTAAATCTTAAACTAATTATATAAATATATATTCATATAAAAAATATAATAAATTAATAATATTAGTTGCAAATATTTATAATTAAAGATATCCTAAATCCCAAAGTAATTATATAAATATATACCAAATTTTTAGAGTGGTTGATATAGATGTGGTCAATATCAATGGTTTTTAAAACGGTTGATATAGAGTGGATCAATATTAACCTTTAAAAATTTAGTTAATATAGATCACTTAATATCAACCGTTTAGAGCGGTAGATATTGACCCCCTTTTATATTAAATCAAGAGCGATTTCTATTTTTTTTACTATATATTAATGATTTTTTTACTAATGAATACCTTCCTTCCAGATTTTTTTTTTATCGTGTTTGGATTTATTTGGTTTGCCTTTATTCGTTTGAACTTGACAATTTTTTATTTTTAAAGTTTTTGGATTTTTTATATTCACCCATCTTACTAATGATTAAAAATAAAATATTGGTTAAATATTTTATTTTATTATTAATAAAATAACTAATAATTACCTGTATCATCTCAATTATTTCTTAACATCAAAATAATTTATTATTATAAATTATGATTCATTTATTTTGATGTGATCAAACTTGACAATTCAATCGTATTAACCACAAATGCAAGTTCCATCAATACACTTTGACATATGATTTAATCCGCACTTGAAAGGACAAATTAGTTGACACTCCAATTGACTTTTCTTTATTGCTCTAAATCCATCGTCAGATGCCAATATTGTAATTGTACCTAACAAATATTTATATATTTACAAAAAAAAAATATTTATATATATTAAAATATATTGAAAATATCATTAAATAAAATGTATTTATATATATAACTAATTAAAGATTATTTAGTAATTCATAATTTTTAAATTGAAGGACTAACCTGTCATAATAATAATAAACAAGAAAGTCAAAGTTAAAAAAATATTGTTTGTCATTTTGTTTTGCAGTGATTAGGGTTTGATTTGTTATATATATATATATATATATATATATATATATATATATATATATATATATATATATATATATATTTATATTTAAATTTATATTATATTATATATTATTGTATATTATATTATATTATATTATATTATATTATATTATTATATTATTATATTATATTATATTATATTATATTATATTATATTATATTATATTATATTATATTATATTATATTATATTATATTATATTATATTATATTATATTATATTATATTATATTATATTATATTATATTATATTATATTATATTATATTATTATTATATTATATTATTATATTATTATATTATTATACTATTATATTATTATATTATTATCTTATTATATTATTATATTATTAAATTATTATATTATTATAAAATTATATTATTATATTATATTATATTATATTATATTATATTATATTTTATATTATTATATTATTATTTTTTTTAAATATTATTTAATAAAAAATTGCTTTAAGCACAATGATAAATATATGACATGAAAAAAGTTATGTATAATTTGATTAATTAAAATAATTAATTTACTCGGGCAATAAAATCTTCACACGAATCTACATGTTTTTTAGATCTAATCTCCGACATCATCATGATAATGAAATTGTGAATAATCTTTAACGATATACTTTCGTTATTACAAATTTTTCGATTTCTTTCCAACCAAATAATCCACAAGAAAATTATAGGGAGGGAGACCCATCTTCTAAGTCTCGCATATTTAGTCGCCACAATTTATGCCTCCCAATAGCCACTAACGGTTTTTGGTATAACCCATTGTATTCTAGTCAAAATCCTCAAAAGACTCCTTATATTTGAATAAACGTGTCAATGAAAAAGTAGATGAGAAATTGTCTTAATCTCTTTATAACCCATACGACACACAATAATCATGATTTTTTCATACATCTATCTTTAGTAAGAATTTCACCGTGATAACAATCCAGTCAAAAAAGGAGATCTTAGTAGGAATCTTAAACTCCCACAAATTTTCTCAACAGAGATCAATCGGGCTAACCTTATTGAACAAATATATCTTTCAATATATAATAAATCAAACCCTAATTTTCTTGTGTCGTGCACAATTTCCATTATAAAACCTTCTATCTATCTTCCCCTTTCATTCCTAAAAATCCAAACTCATTTCTCTCTTCTCCTTCCATTCCTATTTTCTCCTCCTTCCATTCTCAAACCAAACTCACATATATTCTCCTTCTATTCCCAAATGGTCAAACCCCTATCTTCTTCTTTTTTTTTAACTGCTAAACCCCTCTCTCTTTATCCTATCTCAATCTTTCATATTATTTCTCAATTAAAAGTCCTTGAAGTATTTATTTTTTGGATTAAATTATTAATAGAGTAGTTTGTTCATTGCTTTATTATTTTATATTTCGAATCTTATAAAATTTTAAGATCATCATATCATATGATTAGTGTATCATATTATCAAACTTTAATATTTAAAATAAACATATTTAAATATTTAATTTCGTTTATAATTTTTAGATAAGATATTTTTGAGCACAGATTTCAATTCTTAAAAATACAATGCAATTATTAGAAAATTAGTCATGTTATTGATCAAAATAAAATCATTACTAATATTCTGATAATTGAGAAATAAAAAATAATCCATATTAAATAAATATTTATATGTCATCAATGTAAAAAAATGAGTAAAAAGAGGGAAAATATATATTTGATAAACAAATTAATTTAAAACTCATAAAATTAATAGAAAAAATAAAAGAGATAAATTAATGGAAGAGATATTAATTAGTTGGAAGAAAAATAAATAAATTATTAAATAAAACACATTTTTTTTATTTAAAAATATTATTAAAATATTCAGTTTGAGAGATTATTTTTAATTTTTAAATAATATTTTATAAAATAATGTAGTCTTCTAGGAATTAAACAACCCGAACAAAACAGAAATTGTACAAAATAATTATAAATTTAAATAATATATTAAAAAATCTTAGTTTCTCTAATTTAACAATTTGATGGCTTCAAGCAGAAACTTGATTTACAAAGAGAATTATATAAAATATATATATGATGTTTAAAGTTAAGGACCACAATAAACTAAATCATCAGTATTTTCTCTCTACTCTCTCATTTTCTCTCTTTCTTAATTAAATTTTATTTTTTCTTTATTATATATATTATCTATATATAATTTATATATTTACTTACTATATATCATCTAAAAATTATCTATATAATATTAATTCAAGACATAAAAATGCAAATACCTTCATAGTTTTATAAATTTATTTTATTTAAATATATATAATTTATTTTTATTAATACACCTACCTTCATAATTTTAATATTCATTTTATTTATATATATATATATATATATATATATATATATATATATATATAAATAACTTTTGTTTGGTTATGAATGTACCTACCTTCATAATTTTTATATTTATTTTATTTAAATATATATAAATAATTTTTTTTGTTATACATAAACCTACCTTTATAATTTATCTATTTATATATAATATTTCATATTATATATATATATATAAACTATTATTTTTATTATAAATACAACTACCGTCATAATTTTTATATTTATTATATATATATATATATATATAATTTTGTTTTTTTTTTATTATAAATACACATACCTTCATATATATATATCAACTAAAATTTTTTTTGTATATATATATATATATATCAACTAAATTTTTTTTGTTATAAATGTATATTCCTTCGTAATTTTTATATTTATATATAATATTACAAAATAATTTTATATATATATACAATTATTTTTTGTTTATAAATACATTTACCTTCATAAATTTTATATTTATTTTATTTATATATATATATATATATATATATAAATAATTTTTTTTTATAAATGCACCTGGTTTATAAATATATATGTAACAAATCATAAATTTTATATTTAAAAAAACACATATTTTACATATATATATATATATATTCATATATTTTTTTTTATGTAATATCTTAATACTTCAAATTAGATATTTTCAAATCAAATAAACCTAATGAATTCTAATTAAAAAATTATTTATATATTAATTGAGTTGCACATTTAATATATAATTTAGTTCTTAAAAATTACCAATTTAACTTATATATTTATCAAATATTAATTTATAAAATTTAACTTTAAATAAAATAAACTTGATGAATTCTCATTAAAAAAAATATTTATATTAATTAAGTTTACAATTAAATATTAATTCAATGTTTCAGTTATCGTATTATAAAATTTAAATTTAAATTAAATAACCTAAAGACTTCTCATTAATTTAATTTAACACTAAATATTAATTATAAAACCTGCAACAACATCAACGAATGTATATATAGTTGTAATTAAACCAACTAAACTTTTCATCTTCTTCTTAACCCAACTATTTTCTACCTATAAATAATCTTAGATCAACACGGTCCAATTGAAAGAGAGTTCCTATAAATAATTTTAGATCAACAATGTTCAATTCAAAAGAGAATGTCCAATTGAAGAGAGAAGAGTGTGATTAGGGGTAGGTCGGTACAATATACATTAATGTTTTATCCATACCTTGTACCTTACCTAAAATTTTGATATGCAAAAAATACATACATTTACCTTACCTTGATTTTGGTATACCTTAATTTCAACATACCTTAATTTTGGTATACAAAAATTCATACATTTACCTTACCTTAATTTCGATATACCTTAATTTCGTTACAATATCAGTATTATACATTTGTTACATAAAAAACATATTAACTTAAAAAAAATTAATCTCATCAATAAAATAGAGATTGCATATATTAAATAATATTTCAGTATAATTATATTTTATATTATTCAAAAATTATATCTCAATAATTAAATTAATATCAAATATATTTAATTATTTTCTTATAAGTATTATATATAATTATATATATTTTAACTTATAAATACTATTTCGGTATTTTGGTATATCTGGATATACCAAAATTTTAAAAATCTCATACATTTACCGTACCAATAATTGCGGTATCGGTATCATAACTTACATTTTTTCGGCATACCTTAAAATTCGATATTTTCGATATATTGTGGTATGGAATTTTCGATATACCTTTAATATCGGTAATTTGTTCACCTCTAAGTGTGATATACAATTACTACAACCCAAAATTATTCAGTCTCGGTACGATCTTCTCACTTTCTCTATCAAAATCATGTTTTCAATAATTGAATTTGTATTATGTTATGTTTCAACAATCCGTTATTCACTGTTTTACCTTTCTTTTCAGAATTTAACCAATTCAAGAAGTTGCAAAAAATTATTGCGCATTTTATCGATATTTTTTAAAATTAACAAGGCAAAAAAACACCACAATAATTCAAGTTATTAGTTATTAGGTATAATCCACATTTAATTTCTCTCTCCTCTCTCCTACTCTCTTTTCTTCATTAATTTTTTTTACATTACCATAAATATATATCATATAAAAAATTATCAATATTAATTGAGTTTATTATTAAATATTAATTTAAGATATAAACAATATTTTTTATAAATACAATTACCTTCATAATTTTTATAATTATATATAATATTACATTTTATTATTATTATATATATATATATAAACAATATTTTTCGATTATTTTTTCTTGGTGGATTATTTGACTCAAAATAATCTATTAGCTATGTACAAGGAGCTAACATTTCTCAACTCTTCTTAAAGATATTATTATTTTTTAAAATAATCTACTTAATAAAAAATTGTTTAAGTACAACGATAAATGTATGATATGAAAAAAGTTATGTACAAATTAATTACATTAAAATATTAATTGACTCGAAAATCTTTTAGAAGGGCAATAAAATCTTCACACGAATCTATAGGTTTTCGGATCTAATCTCCGATATCGTCATGATAATGGAATTGTGAATAATCCTTAACGGCCTACTTTCGTTGTTACAAGTTCTCGAATTTTTTTCCAACCAAATAATCCATAAAAAATTATAGGGATGGAAATCCATCTTCTAAGTCTCGCAATTTTAGTCGCCTCAATCCATGCCTCCCAATAGCCACTAACTGGTTCCGGCATAACCCATTATATTCCATTCAAATTCTTCAAAAGACTCCATATACATTAAACAACGTGACAATGTAAAAGTAGATGAGAAACTATCTCAACATCTTTATAACACATACGACAACGACTCACAATAATCATAATTTTTTTATACATATATCTTTAGTAACAATCCAACCTAAAAAGGAGATCTTAGTAGGAATTTTAGACTCCCATAAATTTTCCCAATAAAGATCAACCTGCTAACCTTATTGAACAAATATATCTTTCATTATATAATAAATCAAACACTAATTTTCTTGTTTCGTGCACAATTTTTATTATAAAACCCTCTATCTATCTTCTCCTTTCATTCCCAAACATCCAAACTCATTTCTCTCTTCTCCTTCTATTTATGTTTTCTCCTCCTTCCATTCACAAACCAAACTCACATCTCTTCTCCTTTTATTCCCAAACAAACAAACCCCTCTCTTCTTCTTTCTTTTTTAAACGGCTAAACCCCTCTCTCTTTTATCCTCTCTTCATCTTTTATATTATTTCTCAATCAAAATCAAAAGGTCTTGAAGTATCTATTTTTTAGATTAAACTATTAACATAGTAGTTTGTTCATTGCTTTATTATTTTATATTTTGAATCTTATAGAATTTTAAGATCATTATGATCATCCTATTATCAAACTTGTAATATTTATGATGAACATATTTAAATATTTGATTTTGTTTATAATTTTTAGATAAGATATTTGTGAGCTTAGATTACAATTATTAAAAATATAATGCAATTATTAGAAAATTAGCCATATTATTGATCAAAATAAAAAAGATTATCTTATTACTAATATGTTGATAATTGAGAAATAGAAAATGACAAATATTAAATAAATATTTATATGTCATCAAAGTACAAAAATGAGTAAAAAGAGGGAGAAATAAATATTTGATAAACAAATTAATTGTAAAGTCATAAAATTAATATAGAAAATTGATAAGTTAATGGAAGAGAGAGATTAATTAGTTGGAAGAAAAAGAAATAAATTAATTAATAAATACAACCCATTATTTTTTATTCAAAGATTTTATTAAAATATTTAGTTTGAGAGATTATTTTTAATTTTTAAGTTTCGATATTTAATGTGAGAGATTATTTTTAATATTTAATTTATATTTTATAAAATAAAGTATTCTCGTAGGAATTAAACAACCCGAACAAAATAATAATAAATTTAAATAATAGATTACAAAATCTTAGTTTCACTAATTCGATAATTTGTTTGTTTCAAGAATATTAAAAATAAATATATTGGAGAATTTTGATTTACAAAGGGAATTATATATATGAAACTTACCCCATATATATATATATATATAATATATATATTTACTTACCATATATTATCTAAAAAATAATCTATATAATATTAATTCAAGATATAAATAAATTTTTTATATTATAAATGCAAATACCATCTTAATTTTGTAAATTTATTTTATTTAAATATATTTATAAACAATTTATGATTTGTTATAAATACACATAACTTCATTATTTTTAAATGTATTATATATATATATATATAAATATATATAAACAATTTATTTTTATAAATACACCTACCTTCATAATTGTTATATTAATTTTATTTATATATATAAACAACTTTTTTTTTTATGAATACAACTACTATCATAATTATTATATTTATTTTATTTATATATTTAATTAATGTTTTTTTTTTTATAAATGAACCTACATTTATAATTTATCTATTTATATATAATATTACATATTTAATATATATATATATATATAAACTATTATTTTGTTATAAATGTAACCACCTTGATAATTTTTATATTTATTATATTTATATACATATACAATTTTGTTTTCATTATAAATCAAGTCTTCTGCTACGGAATAAGGTGTTCTTACGGACCAATTAAAATGAAAGAGCATTATTATAATAATAAATTATACCTGGGTTGAAAGAAGGGAGAGTGAATCCGGAACCCGGATTTCATTCCGGGTTTACCCCAAACGTGATTAACGGAATGTCTAAATAACGTATAGAGCGAAGCTTCCTTCTCCTAAGTTCTATGTCAAACTAAATAAAGATATACTGTTTCCATTATAAAACCCTCTATATATCTTCTCATTTTATTCCTAAACATACAAACTCATCTCTCTCTCTCTTTTCTTTCCATTCCTGTTTTCTCCTCCTTCCATTCTCAAACCAAGCCCACCTCTCTTCTCCTTTTATTCCCAAACGGTCAAACCCCTCTCTTTTTCTTCCTTTTTTTAAATGACTAAACCCCTCTCTCTTTTATCATCTTTCATATTATTTCTCAATCAAAAGGTCCTGAAGTAGTTTGTTCATTGCTTTATTATGTTATATTTCGAATCTTATAAAATTTTAAGATCAATATATGCTCAATATATCATATTATCAAACTTTTAATATTTATGATGCACATATTTATGATTGCAATTATTAAAAATACAATGCAATTTTTAGAAAATTAACCACATTAATGATCAAAATAAAAAAGATTAATTCATTACTAATATATTGATAATTGAGAAATAAAAAATGATAAATATTAAATAAACATTTAAATGTCATTAAAGTAAAAAAAATAAGTAAAAAGAGGGAGAAATAAATATTTGATAAACAAATTAATTGAAAAGTCATAAAATTAATAGAGTAAATAGAAGAGATAAATTCATGGAAGAGAGATTAATTAGTTGGAAGAAAGAAAATTAAATTAATTAGTAAATACAACACATTATTTTTTATTCAAAAATTTTATTAAAATATTTAGTTTGAGAGATTATTTTTAAATTTTAAGTTAGGATATTTAAGGTGAGAGATTATTTTTAATATTTAATTTATATTTATTAAATAATATAGTTTTCCCGAACAAAACATAAATATAACAAAATAATAATAAATTTAAACGATCTTAGTTTCACTAATGTTTAAAGTCAACCAGGACCACAATAAACTACAATAAACTAAGTCATCATGTATTTTCTCTCTACTCTTTCTTACTTCTCATATATCATCTAACAAATTATCTATATAATATTAGTTCATATTTTATTAGTTCAAGATATAAACAATTTTTTTTTATTATTAATTTAAATACATTTATAATTTTATAAATTTATTTTATTTAAATATATATATATAAATAATTATTTTTTTATAAATGCACATAACTTATTTTTTATATTTATTATTATATATATATATATAAACAATTTATTATTATAAATACACCTGCCTTCATCAATTTTATATTTATTTTATTTATATATATATAAACAATTTTTATTTTGGTTATAAATGCATCTATCTTTATAATTTTCATATTTATTTTATTTATATATATAAACAATTTTTTTTATTTATAAATGAACCTACTTTTATAATTTATCTATTTATATATAATATTACATTTTTTTATATATGTAAACTATTAATTTTGTTATAAATTCAACTACCTTCATAATTTTTATATTTATTATATATATATATATATATATATATATATATATATATATAAAATTTTATTTTTGTTATAAATACATATACCTTCGTATATATATATATATATATTATATTTAATTTATATATATATATATATTTATACATAAATAAATTTTTTTTGTTATAAATGTATATTCCATCATAATTTTTATATTTATATATAATATTAAAAAATTATTATATATATATATATAAATTTATTTTTTTTTGTTATAAATACACTTACCTTTATAAATTTTATATTTATGTTTATTTATATATATATATAAATAAATTTTTGTTATAAATGTACCTATCTTATAAATATAGATGTAATAGGAGAGAACTCGTAAATTTTATATTTAAAAAATGGCATATTTTATATATTATATATATATATTCTTTTTTTTTATTAAGTATTTTAATACTTCAAATTAAAATATATATTATTTATTATATATATATATATTATATATTTTATATATATATATATATAAATTCATATTTTTTAATAAATATCTTAATACTTCAAATTAGATATTTTCAAATAAAATAAACCTTATCAATTCTATTAAAAAATTATATATATATTAATTGAATTGTACATCTAATATAAAATTTATTTCTTAAAAATCACCAATTTAACTTATATATTTATCAAATAATAAGAATAAAACTTAACTTTAAATAAAATAAACTTGATGAATTCTCATTAAAAAAATATCTATATTAATTGAAATTATTATTAAATATTAATTCAAGGTTTTAGTTATCATATTATAAAAATTTAACTTTTAATTAAATAACCTAAAGACTTCTCATTAATTGAATTTAGCACTAAATATTAATTATAAAACCTGCAACAACATCAATGTATGTATAACTGTAATTAAACCAACTAGACTTTTCATCTTCTTCTCCACCCAACTATTTTCTACCTATAAATAATCCTAGATCAACAAGGTCCAATTGAAAGAGAGTTCCTATAAATATTCTTAAATCAACAAGGTCCAATTTAAAAGAGAATGTCCAATTGAAGAGAGAAGTGTTATACAATTGCTACAACCCAAAATCGTTCAGTCTCAAATCACGGGCTCTAGTATGTACAGATTTTCTTAGAAATTAAAGTTCCTGAAGAATCATCTCCAACACTTTGACAAGAAATGTTCAATAATATCTCCAACGGAGTTCTAGTTGAAAGAGAGAAACTGAATGAGGTACAGAAAATGTAATTAAATAGGGATAGTGATGAACAACTCAACGAGGATGAGAGGGATTCACTTGAAAACATTAGGAAGATGAGTCTCCTTGAATAGAACTTTATTAGACAAAAGTCAAGACAAAATTGGCTCTCGTTGGGTGATAAAAATACGGCTTACTTCAACAGAAAATGCAATGCCATAAATATGAGAAACAATGTGTATAGGCCGAAATAACGATGAAAGAGAATATGTTCAGAATCAAAAGGGTGTGCAAGATCTGGCTATTGAGTTCTATGAAAAGTTAATGGGTGCTAGAAAACAACATCAAAGTCACCTGAATACTCTATATTAGATCATCGATAGGAAAATCTCAACTGAAGATAGTCGCGAGTTAATAAGAGTAGTCACGAGAATTGAGGTTAAAGAGGCTCTATTCAGTATGGATGGGAATAAGAGTCCGGATCCAAATGGGTTCAACGCACAGTTCTTCAAGGATAATTGGTTGGTTGTGAGTAATGATGTTACAGATGGGGTTCTGGATTTTTTCAAGAATAGGAAGATGTTGAAGCAATGGAACACGGTTGTCCTGACCTTGATCCCCAAAACTACGGTGTCTGAAAAAGTACAAGATTTCAGACTAGTTTTCTTTTGCAATGTGGTTTATAAAATAATTTTAAAAATAATTTCTAAGCGTATTAAAAAAGTCATAGAAAAAATTATAAATCTTAATCAGTCTACATACAATCCAGGTAGAACATTTTCTCATAATATTCTTCTCATGCCGAGCCTTCTCAAAGGCAACGGGAAAAACAAAATATCCCCGAAAGTGGCTTTCAAAAAAGACATCAAGAAAGATTTGACTCTGTTAGATGGGAAGTCATTCAGGACTTTCTGGTTGTTTATTCTTTTCCTAAGATTTTTATTGATTGGATTATGCAATGCGTTTTTTCAACATGTTTTGTTGTTAGCGGCAATGGAGTCCACGGTGGCTACTTAAAGGGTGAAAACGGAGTAAGACAAGGGGACCCCCTCTCTTCTTACCTTTTCGTAGCTATCATGGAGATCTTTGAGAGAAACTTCACGTCTTTCACTCGTTCTGTGAGGTAGAGGAGGTAACTCATTTATACTTTGCTGACGATTTGTTCGTTTTTGCACACACTGATGTTGACTCTATTAAAACTATTAGGGCTGCACTAACATTTTTTTCTGAGGTTACATGTCTTACTATTAATGAATGCAAACGTGTGGCTTTTACGGATGAGTGAATGACGAAACAAAGCAGGACATCTTCAACATTATGGGCATTGAGGAAGGAAGCTTTCCTCTAAGTTACTTATGATTCCGTTAACCGCAAAATTGATTGAGATCTCACACTCCAAGTCACTGATTTAAAAGGTAAGAAACATGGTTTCTAGCTGAGCAGCGAAGAAACTTTCTTATGCAGGGAAGATTGAGCTTATCAAGAGTGTAGTCATGGGCATAATTGGATATTGGGCGCATCAGATGGTCATTCTGAAGAAGATAATGAAGGAACTCGATACGTTAATGCGGAATTTCATCTAGGGCAGTAGCGGAAGAGTAGGAAAGAAAGTTAAATGGACCGCTCTCTGCAAATCGAAGGAGGAGAGAGGCATCAGACTTAAGAACTGTGTCGAGTGGAACAAAGCTCTAATCTTCAAGCATATGTGGACATTGAAATACAACTAGGAATCATTATGGATCAAATGGGTACACATGAGGTTTATGAAATAGGAAACCAGTATCTAGACTTTAAGAATCAACGAAGGTATGAGCTAGTCACTCAAGAAAATTCTTAAACTAAGAAACGATATAGCAGATTTCTATGACATTCGGCTAAGGGACGGGAAAGGCATTCTATTTTGGCACAACACCTAGTTTGAAAATCAGGCTATCATTCACAAGGAGGAGTTCAAGAATATATGCATTAGAAGAGACCGTGTAGTGGCGAAAATCAAAGATATCAAAGAAAGGAATTGGGACTCACTCCTGAGAAGAGTCCAGAAAGGCAGATGATACTGGATCACATAAGCAGCATACAACTTCACGACAGACCCGACGTTCATGAATGGAAAGTCGAAGACAATGGGAAGTTAGTTTTAAAGAGAATATGAGAGGTAACTCAAGAAAAAGCATAGAAAGTAGATTAGGCTGCTCTTGTATGGTCAGCCAAGATCATTCCACGATACCCATTCATCCTATGACTTTCCTTCTAAGAAAGACTCAACACTCCAGACCACATCAATAAGTATATGAGCATCCCAGACGTGAACTGTCTACTATGCAACGGAAACGAGGAAACTACTAATCACCTATTTGGAAGTTGTAATATTGTTATGGAGCTTTGGGATTATTTTGTAAAGAGTTTGTAACTGATTAGTTTCCCGAAAGAATGGAAAGAAATTACGGAGATAGTAGTACTCAAATCCAAAGGAAACAGATTCACAACAAACATATTCAAATGTGGCTTTGGAGTAGTGGTCTACAACATATGGATGGAGAAAAACGCAAGAGTTTATGACAGAATCCGTAGGAGCATTGAAGAGATGTGGAGAGAAATTGTATCGGATTATGGCGCCCTCGTGGGAACATGGAGGAGAATTCCAAGCAATGAGCAGAACTATAACATATGCAGAAATTGGAATCTACCTTTTCAGAAATCACTAGAATTAAATGCATTGTAATGAGATTATTTTTAATTTTTAAGTTAGGATATTTAAGGTGAGAGATTATTTTTTATTTTTAATTAATATTTTATAAATTAATGTAGTCTTATAGGAAATAAACAACCCGAACAAAATAGAAATCGAACAAAATAATAATAAATTTAAACAATAAATTACAAAATCTTAGTTTCACTAATTTAACAATTTTTTGGTTTCAAAAATATTTAAAAAAATATATTGTAGAATCTTGTTTTATAAAGGAAATTATATATGAGACTTACCATATATAAACTATTATTTTATTTTTTTATTTTTTATTTTTATAAATGCAACTACCTTCATCATTTTTATATTTATTTTATTTATATATATATATACAATTTTTTTGATTTATAAATGCACATTTATATATATATATATATATATATATATTATATTTATTTTATTTAAATATATATATTCCTTTATAATTTTTATATTTATATATAATATTACAAAATTATTTTATTTATATATATATATATATAAACAATTATTTTTTTAGTTATAAATACACATACCTTAATAAATTATATATATATATATATATATATATATATATAAATAATTTTTTTTTTATAAATGCACCTACCTTATAAATAAAATATATGTATTATGAGAGAAATCATAAATTTTATATTTAAAAAATCACATATTATATATATATATATATATATATATATATATATATATATATTCTTTTTTTTTTTATTAAATATCTTAATACTTCAAATTAGATATTTTCAAATCAAATAAACCTTATGAATTCTATCAAAATAATTATATATATATATATATATATATATATATATATTAATTGAGTTGTACATTTAATATAAAATTTATTTATTAAAAATCACCAATTTAACTTATATATTTATCCAATATTAATTATAAAATTTATCCTTAAATAAAATAAACTTGATGAATTCTCATTAAAAAAATGATGTATTTTAATTGAGTTTATTATTAAATATTAATTCAAGGTTTCAGTTATCTTATTATAAAATTTAACTTTAAATTAAATAACCTAAAAACTTCTAATTAATTGAATTTAACACTAAATATTAATTATGAAATCTGCAACAACATCCAACATATGTATGTATAATTGTAATTAAACCAACTAGACTTTTCATATTTCTTCTCACCCAACTATTTTCTACCTATAAATAATCCTTAATCAACAAGGTCCAATTAAAAGAGAGTTCCAATAAATAATCTTAGATCAACAAGGTCCAATTTAAAAAAAAAAATGTCCAATTGAAGAGAGAAGAGTGTCATATACAATTGTTATAACCTCAAATCGTTTAGTCTCGGTATGATCTTCTCATTTTCTCTATCAATATCATATTTTCGATAATTGAATTTGTATTACGTTATGTTTCAACAATCCGTTGTTCACTGTTTTTTTTCAGAATTTAACCATTTCAAGTAGTTGCAACAAAATCTTACACATTTTATCGATATTCATTTAAAATCAACAAGGCAAAAAGGCACCACAATAATTCATGTTATCAGGTATAATCCATATATATTTTCTCTCTCCTACTCTCTTTTCTTTATTAATTTTTTTTTACCTTAACATATATCATCTAAAAAATTATCTATATTAATTGAGTTTATTATTAAATATTAATTCAAGATATAAACAATTTTTTTTTGTTATAAATGCTAGGAGTGGGTCGGTACGGTATACCTTAATGTTTTATCCATACCTTATACCTTACCTAAAATTTTAGTATACAAAAATGCATATCTTTTCCTTACCTTGATTTCGATATACCTACATTTACCTTACCTTGATTTCGACATACCTTAATTTCGAATTATGATTCATTTATTTTGATGTGATCAAACTTGACAATTCAAAACGTATTAACCACAAATGCAAGTTCCATCAATACACAGAATATACACTTGAAAGGAAAAGTTAGTAGACACCCCATTTGACTTTATTGCACTAAATCCATCATAGATGCCAGTATTGTAATTGTACCTAACAAATATTTATATATTTATTAAATTTGTATTTATAAATATTTAAAATTATTGAAAATATCATTAAAGAAAATGTATTTATATATATAACTAAAGATTATTTAGTAATTAATAATTTTTGAATTGAAGGACTAACCTGTCATAATAATAATAATAATAATAATATATTATATTATATATTATATTTTATATTAGATAATATATATATATATATATTATGTTATTATTTTTTAAAATAATTTACTTAATAAAAAATCGTTTAAGCACTACGATAATAGTATGACATGAAAAAATTTATGTACAATTTGATTAATTAAAATAATTAATTGATTCGAAGATCTTCAAAAAGGGCAACAAGATCTTCACACGAATCCACATGTTTTTCGAATATAATCTCCGACATCGTCACGATAATGGAATTGCAAATAATATTTAACGACATACTTTCGTTGTTACAAGTTTTTCGATTTCTTTCCAACCAAATAATCCACAAGAAAATTATAGGGATGGAGACCCATCTTTTAAGTCTCTTATTTTTAGTCGCCACAATCCATGCCTCCCAATAGCCACTAACGATTTCCGGCATAACTCATTGTATTCTAGTCAAATTCCTCAAAATACTCCATATACTTGAAACAACGTGACAATGTAAAAGTAGATGAGAAATTGTCTTAACCTATTTATAATGCATACGACTCACAATAATCATGCTTTTTTTTATATATTTATCTTTAGTAAGAATTTCGTCGTGAATAATAATCCAATCAAAAAGGGAGATATTAGTAGGAATCTTAAACACCCACAAATTTTCTTAACAGAGATCAATAGGGCTAACCTTATTGAACAAATATATCTTTCATTATATAATAAATCAAACCCTAATTTTCTTGTGTGATGCACAATTTCTATTATAAAACTCTCTATCTATCTTCTCCTTTCATTCCCAAAAATCCAAACTCATCTCTCTCTTCTCCTTCCATTCCTGTTTTCTCCTCCTTCCATTCTCAAACCAAACTCACATATCTTTTCCTTTTATTCCCAAACGGTCAAACCCCTCTCTTCTTCCTTTTTTAAATGGCTAAACCCCTCTCTCTTTTATCCTCTCTTCATCTTTCATATTATTTCTCAATCAAAATGACATTGTAGTATCTAATTTTTGGATTAAACTATTAAAAGAGTAGTTTGTTCATTGATTTAGTATTTTATATTTCGAATCTTATAAAATTTTAAGATCGTCATATGATCAATGTATCATATTACCAACTTTAAACTTTTAATATTTATGATAAACATATTTAAATATTTAATTTTATTTATAATTTCTAAATAAGATATTTGTGAGTCCATATTGCAATTATTAAAAATACAATGTAATTATTAGAAAATTAGCCATATCATTGATCAAATTAAAAAAGATTACCTCATAACTAATATGTTGTAATTGAGAAATAGAAAATGATAAATATTAAATAAACATTTATATGTCATCAAAGTAAAAAAAAAATGAGTAAAAAGAGGGAGAAATAAATATTTTATAAACAAATTAATTGAAAAGTAAAAAAATTAATAGAAAAAATGAAAGAGATAACTTAATTGAAGAGATATTAATTAGTTGGATGAAAGAAAAATAAATTAATAATTAAATACAATACATTATTTTTTATTCAAAACTTTTATTAAAATATTTAGTTTGAGAGAGTATTTTTAATTTTTAAGTTAAGATATTTAATGTGAGAGATTATTTTAATTTTTAAATAATATTTTATAAAATAATGTAGTCTTTTAGGAATTAAACAACCCGAACAAAACAGAAATCAAACAAAATAATTATAAATTTAAACAATAGATTACAAAAAAATAATTATAATTTAAACAATAGATTACAAAATCTTAATTTCACTAATTCGAAAATTTAATGGTTTCAAGAATAATAAAAAAACAGTATAATGCAGAAACTTGATTTACAAAGATAAATTATATATAAGAGTTATCTCTATATAATGATGTTTAAAGTTAAGGACCACAATAAACTATATCATCAGAAATTTTCTCTCTACTCTCTTATACTCTTCTCTCTTAATTAAATTTTGTTTTTCTCCTTACCATATATATATATTTATGAGGAATGATAGAGGGAGGGAATTTAGTAAGGGAATTTGGTGAGGGAATGACGTGGTTGGAAAATGTAAAAGTGGGAGGAAAGAGAGAAAAGAGAGAAATTATTTGATTTTTTCAGTATGCCACGTCATTCCCTCACCAAATTCCCTTAATAAATTTCCTCACTTAATCATTTCACATATAATATATATAATTTACTTACTATATTTCATTTAAAAATTTATCTATATAATATTAATTCAAGACATAAATAAATTATATTTTAGTTATAAATACAAATTTCATAATTTTGTAAATTTATTTTAATTAAATATATATATATATATATAAATAATTTTTTTTGTTATAAATACACATAATTTCATTATTTTTATATTTATTATATATATATATATATATATAACAATTTATTTTTATTAATACATCTACCTACATAATTTTAATATTCATTTCATATATAAATAATTTTTGTTTTTTTTTTTTTTTGTTAGAAATGCACCTACCTTCATAATTTTTATATTTATTTTATTTATATATATATAAACAATCTTTTTTCTAAATGAATCTACCTTTATAATTTATCTATTTATATATAATATTATATATATATATATATATATATAATTTCTGTGTAATAAATGCAACTACCTTCATAATTTTTATATTTATTTTATTTATATATATATAATTTTATTTTTGTTATAAATACACATTCCTTCATATATATTTTATATTTATTTTATTTATATATATTTATATATATATATAAACAATTTGTTTTTGTTATAAATGTATATTCTTTTATAATTTTTATATTTATATATAATATTACAAAATAATTTAATTTATAAATATATATATATATATTTATTTGTTTTGTTATTTCATCAATTTTATATTTATTTTATTTATATATATATAAATAAATTTTTGTTATAAATGCACCTACCTTTATAAATATATATGTAATAAGAAAGAAATCATAAATTTTATATTTAAAAAATCCCATATTTTACACATATATATATATATATATATTGAGAGAAAAATGATTAGGTGAGGGAATTTGGTGAGGGAATGACATGGCATAATCTTATTCGATGAAAAAATCAAATAATTTCTCTATTTTCTCTCTTTCCTCCCACTTTTACATTTTCCAACCAATGTCCCTCACTAAATTCTCTCACTCTATCACTCTTCATATATATATATATATATATATATATATATATATATATATATATATATATATATATACATATTTTGTTTTATTAAATATCTTAATACTTCAAATTAGAAATTTTCAAATCAAATAAAACTTATAAATTCTATCTAAAGAATTAATTTTATATTAATTGAGTTGTACATTTAATATAAAATTTATTTTTTTAAAATCACCAATTTAAATTATATATTTATGAAATATTAATTTATAAAAATTAACTTTAAAAATAATAAACTTCATGAATTCTCATTAAAAAAAATGATCTATATTAACTATTTTACATTTATTATAAAATTTAAATTAAATAACCTTAAGAATTCTCATTACTTAAATTTAGCACTAAATATTAATTATAAAACTTGCAACAACATCAACGAATATATATAGTTGTAATTAAACCAACTAGACTTTTCATCTTCTTTTCCACCCAACTATTTTCTACCTATAAATAATCTCAAATCAATTGGGTCCAATTGAAAAAGAGTTCCTATAAATAATCTTAGATCAACAATGTCCAATTTAAAATAGAATGTCCAATTGAAGAGAGAATAATGTGATATATTATTGCTACAGCCAAAAATCGTTCCGTCTCCGTACGATCTTCTCACTTTCTCTATCAATGTCATGTTTTTAATAATTTTTAATAATTGAATTTGTATTATGTTATGTTTTAACAATCCATTTTCACTGTTTTGCCTTTCTTTTCAGAATTTAACCAATTCAATAGTTGCAACAAAACTTTGCGCATCTTATCGATAGTTTTTTAAAATAAACAAGGTAAAAAGTACCACAATAATTCACGTTATCAGGTATAATTCACGTGTAATTTCTCTCTCTTACTCACTTTTCTTCTTTAATTTTTTTTACATTACCATATATATTTCCTTACCATATATCATATAAAAAATTATCAATATTACTTGAGTTTATTATTATATATTAATTCAAAATAAAAACTATTTTTTTATAAATGAAATTACCTTCATAAATTTTATAATTATATATAATATTCCATATTTATTATATATATATATATATATATATAATATTTTTTCTATGAATGTACTTGGTCTTTATTTCGATTATTTTTTCTTGGTGGATTATTTGACTCAAAATAATCTATTGGCTATGTACAAGGAGCTAACATTTCTCAACATTTCTCAAAGTTGTTTCTTAAATTTAATGTGTCGGTATGTTGAATTTTTCTACGATTTTGATATGATCATTAAACTCGGGTTTCAAGATTTGAGACCTGAAGCTTGAGAAGGCATTTCTTGTGAATTCTAAAGAGTTATTCATATATTTGTAGATATGTGTACATACTTGGAGGAATTGCAAAGTTGAGGAGATATAGGAAGAAATTTCGCATTATGCTAGTCAAAGGAACTGTTCACATGGTCTCGTTGAAGAGGATATTTTGTACCCTCATTGGTGAGGACACTAGATGGCTAGGGTTTAGAAATTTTTTGTAATAAAAAAACTGATATGGAGATATTTCGCATGAGAACAAGACTCTAGCATTTTGGTGGCTACCTCTAAACTTTTATATTTTACATAACTTTTATGTGGAGCGTTATAATTTAATGTCTATTTTATAAATAATAAAATTAATATATATATATATATATATATATATATATATTTTAAGTGTGTTTTCTTGTAACCATTGTTAAAAGCATTTAAACATTTTAGATATGATTTTCCATAATTTAATAATTTGTTTTTTTCTCTTTTATGGGGTTAATTTTTGTTAAATTTTTTTTTTTTTTTTTTTTTTTGAGAATGTGTACATTTTTTTCCTTTGGTTTATAATTACCATATATGTTTATACAAAAATTTGTATAGGTCCAATATTTAAAGACATGTTTACCAATAAATTCTTTGTGGGTCCAATATTTGAAAATATAATTATAAAATAAGAGGACTTTTCTAATAATTCTTCTCTAATCTAATGGTTGTTTGTGTGGTTAGTGATCATGTCTTTTTATAAATACATAAATATAAAAAAATTCAAGATTATTTTGACAATTATTTCAATATATATATATATATATAATGTTTTTATAAATAGTAATATTTCATATATATATATATATATATATATATATATATATATAATTTATGTATAATTATTTCATACAATTTACTTATATTATGAAACAACTACTAATGATTAATTTTTTATTTTATTTTTCTCTAATTATATATATATATATATTATTTTCTCTTCATATAAATATATTCTCTTTAATTATATTAAATATTCTATAAAAAACTTAGTTTATATTTTTCTTATACTAATAGACTATCCTATTAGTATATTTAAAACTAATAGTATAAAGAATGGTGTGCCCTATTTTCCAAAAAAATCCGAGAAATCCATAGGATAGAAATTTCTAAGTACAAATATTTATTATCTCTCTAAAATTCATCATCAGATGTTAATTGTACCTAACAAATATTTATATATTTATATAAAATATATTTATAAGTATTTAAAATTACTGAAAATATCATTAAAAAAAAAGTATTTATGTATATAACTAAAGATTATTTAGTAATTAATAATTTTTGAATTGAAGGACTAACCTGTCATAATGATAATAATATATATTATATTCATTTTATATTAGATAATATATATATTATATTATATTATTATTTTTTAAAATAATATACTCAATAAAAAATAGTTTAAACACAACAATAATAATATAACATGAAAAAAGTTATGTACAATTTAATTAATTAGAATAATAATTGACTCGAAGATCTTCAAAAATGACAATAAGATCTTCACACAAATCCACATATTTTTTGGATCAAGTCTTCGACATCGTCATGATAATGGAATTGGGAATAATCCTGAACGGCCTACTTTTTTGTTATAAATGTATAATTCTTTATAAATGTATATTCCTTTATAATTTTTATATTTATATATAATATTACAAAATAATTTTATTTATATATATATATATACAATTATTTTTGGTTATTTCATAAGTTTTATATTTATTTATTTTATTTATATATATATAAATAAATTTTTATTATAAATGCACCTACCTTTATAAATATATATGTAATATGAGATAAATCATAAATTTTTATTTAAAAAAATTCCATATTTTATATATATATATATATATATATATTCATATTTTTTATTAAATATCTTAATACTTTAAATTAGATATTTTCAAATCAAATAAAACTTATGAATACTATCTAAAGAATTACTTTTATATTAATTGAATTTTACATTAAATATAAAATTTATTTCTTAAAAATCACCAATTTAAATATATGTTTATCAAATATTAATTTATAAAATTTAACTTTAAAAATAATAAACTTGATGAATTCTCATTAAAAAAAATGATCTATATTAACTATTTTACATTTATTATAAAATTTAAATTTAAATTAAATAACCTTAAGACTTTTCATTAATTAAATTTAGCACTAAATATTAATTATAAAACCTGCAACAACATCCATGGATATTAGTTGTAATTAAATTAACTAGACTTTTCATATTCTTCTCCACCCAACTATTTTCTACTTATAAATAATCCTAGATCATTTGGATCCAATTGAAAGAGAGTTCTTATAAATAATATTAGATCAATCATGTCCAATTTAAAAGAGAATGTCCAATTGAAGAGAGAATAGTGTGATATATTATTGCTACAACCAAAAATCGTTGAGTCTACGTACGATCTTCTCACTTTCTCTATTAATGTCATGTTTTTAATAATTTAATTTGTATTATGTTATGTTTTAACAATCTATTGTTCACTGTTTTTCCTTTCTTTTCAGAATTTAACCAATTCAATAGTTGCAACAAAATTTTGCGCATCTTATCGATAGTTTTTTAAAATAAACAAGGTAAAAAGTATCACAATAATTCACGTTATCAGGTATAATTCACGTGTAATTTCTCTCTCTTACTCACTTTTCTTCTTTAATTTTTTTTACATTACCATATATATTTCCTTACCATATATCATATAAAAAATTATCAATATTACTTGAGTTTATTATTATATATTAATTCAAAATAAAAACTTTTTTTTTTTATAAATGAAATTACCTTCATAAATTTTATAATTATATATAATATTCCATATTTATTATATATATATATATATATACAATATTTTTTCTATGAATGTACTTGGTCTTTATTTCGATTATTTTTTCTTGGTGGATTATTTGACTCAAAATAATCTATTAGCTATGTACAAGGAGCTAACATTTCTCAAAGTTGTTTCTTAAATTTAATGTGTCGGTATGTTGAATTTTTCTACGATTTTGATATGATCATTAAACTCGGGTTACAAGATTTGAGACCTGAAGCTTGTGAAGGCATTTCTTGTGAATTCTAAAGAGTTATTCATATATTTGTAGATATGTGTACATACTTGGAGGAATTGCAAAGTTGAGGAGATATAAAAAGAAATTTCGCATTATGCTAGTCAAAGGAACTATTCACATGGTCTCGTTGAAGAGGATATTTTGTACCCTCATTGGTGAGGACACTAGATGGCTAGGGTTTAGAAATTTTTTGCAATAAAAAACTGATATGGAGATATTTCGCATGAGAACAAGACTCTAGCATTTTGGTGGCTACCTCTAAACTTTTATATTTTGCATAACTTTTATGTGGAGCGTTATAATTTAATGTCTATTTTATAAATAATAAAATTAATATATATATATATTTTTTAAGTGTGTTTTCTTGTAACAATTGTTAAAAGCATTTAAACATTTTAGATATGATTTTCCATAATTTAATAATTTGTTTTTTTCTCTTTTATGGGATTAATTTTTGTTAATTTTTTTTTTTTTTTTTTTTTTGGGAATGTGTACATTTTTTTCCTTTGGTTTATAATTACAATATATGTTTATACAAAAATTTGTATAGGTCCAATATTTAAAGACATGTTTACCAATAAATTCTTTGTAGGTCCAATATTTGAAAATATAATTATAAAATAAGAGGACTTTTCAAATAATTCTTCTCTAATCTAATGGTTGTTTGTGTGGTTAGTGATCATGTCTTTTTATAAATACATAAATATAAAAAAATTCAATATTATTTTGACAATTATTTCAATATATATATATATAATGTTTTTATAAATAGTAATATTTCATATATATATATATATATATAATTTATGTATAATTATTTCATACAATTTAATTATATTATGAAACAACTACTAATAATTAATTTCTTATTTTATTTTTCTCTAATTATATATATATATATATATATATTATTTTCTCTTCATATAAATATATTCTCTTTAATTATATTAAATATTCTATAAAAAAACTTAGTTTATATTTTTCTTATACTAATAGACTATCCTATTAGTATATTTAAAACTAATATTATAAAGAATGGTGTGCCCTATTTTCCAAAAAAATCCGAGAGGATAGAAATTTCGAAGTACAAATATTTATTATCTCTCTAAAATTCATCATCAGATGCTAATTGTAGCTAACAAATATTTATATATTTATATAAAATATATTTATAAGTATTTAAAATTACTGAAAATATCATTAAAAAAAAGTATTTATGTATATAACTAAAGATTATTTAGTAATTAATAATTTTTGAATTGAAGGACTAACCTGTCATAATAATAATAATATATATTATATTCATTTTATATTAGATAATATATATATTATATTATATTATTATTTTTTAAAATAATATACTCAATAAAAAATAGTTTAAACACAACAATAATAATATAACATGAAAAAAGTTATGTACAATTTAATTAATTAGAATAATAATTGACTCGAACATCTTCAAAAATGACAATAAGATCTTCACACAAATCCACATATTTTTTGGATCAAGTCTTCGACATCGTCATGATAATGGAATTGGGAATAATCCTTAACGGTCTACTTTTTTGTTATAGATGTAAAATTCTTTATAAATGTATATTCCTTTATAATTTTTATATTTATATATAATATTACAAAATAATTTTATTTATATATATATATACAATTATTTTTGGTTATTTCATAAGTTTTATATTTATTTATTTTATTTATATATATATAAATAAATTTTTGTTATAAATGCACCTACCTTTATAAATATATATGTAATATGAGATAAATCATAAATTTTTATTTAAAAAATTCCATATTATATATATATATATATATTCATATTTTTTTATTAAATATCTTAATACTTTAAATTAGATATTTTCAAATCAAATAAAACTTATGAATACTATCTAAAGAATTATTTTTATATTAATTGAGTTTTACATTAAATATAAAATTTATTTCTTAAAAATCACCAATTTAAATTATATGTTTATCAAATATTAATTTATAAAATTTAACTTTAAAAATAATAAACTTGATGAATTCTCATTAAAAAAAAATGATCTATATTAACTATTTTACATTTATTATAAAATTTAAATTTAAATTAAATAACCTTAAGACTTTTCATTAATTAAATTTAGCACTAAATATTAATTATAAAACCTGCAACAACATCCATGAACAACATCCATGGATATATATATATAGAGAGTTGTAATTAAATCAACTAGACTTTTCATATTCTTCTCCACCCAACTATTTTCTACCTACAAATAATCCTAGATCAATTGGATCCAATTGAAAGAGAGTTCTTATAAATAATATTAGATCAACCATGTCCAATTTAAAAAAGAATGTCCAATTGAAGAGAGAATAGTGTGATATATTATTGCTACAACCAAAAATCGTTGAGTCTCCGTACAATCTTCTCACTTTCTCTATCAATGTCATGTTTTTAATAATTTAATTTGTATTATGTTATGTTTTAACAATCTATTGTTCACTGTTTTGCCTTTCTTTTCAGAATTTAACCAATTCAATAGTTGCAACAAAATCTTGCGCATCTTATCGATAGTTTTTTAAAATTAACAAGGTAAAAAGCACCACAATAATTCACGTTATCAAGTATAATTCACGTGTAATTTCCCTCTCCTACTCACTTTTTTTCTTTAATTTATTTTAACATTACCATATATATATTTTCTTACGATATATCATCTAAAAAATTATCAATATTAATTGAGTTTATTATTAAATATTAATTCAAGATAAAAACAATTTTTTTTTGTTATAAATGAAATTATCTTCATAAATTTTATAATTATATATAATATTACCTATTTATTATATATATATATATAAACAATATTTTTTCTATAAATGTACTTGGTCTTTATTTCGATTATTTTTTCTTGGTGGATTATTTGACTCAAAATAATCTTTTAGCTATGTACAAGGAGCCAATATTTCTCAACATTTCTCAAAGATGTTTCTTAAATTGAATATGCCGGTATGCTGGATTTTTCTACAATTTTGATATGATCATTAAACTTGGGTTGCGAGATTTGAGACCTATGAAGCTTGTGAAGCATTTCTTGTGAATTCTAAAGAGTTATTCATATATTTGTAGATATATGTAGAATTACATACTTAGAGGAATTGCAAAGTTGAGGAGGTATAGGCAGGGTGGAAGCTAGAATTTCAAGTCTACCCGGGATAAAATCATTTTCATAAAAGCTTATATAACACAATTTTTTTTAATATTTCATTATATATTAAAACATATGAATCGTTTAAGCACAACGAAACAAAGCATGACATTTGAAAAATAAAAAATACAAAAGAGGGAAAAATAAATATCCTAGACTAAAGGTACAAAAACCAAACAATAATGACATTACTATTGAAGTTGGGATTTACGATTTTTGAAATAATAGTCATCGATAATTGAATCTGTGTTTATACTTGAAACAAATTACCTCTCAGTATAGATGATCATGAAATCTATGAGAAAATCTTCTCCCATTTTATTACGATAAACATTTTTAATATATTTTACAGAAGAAAATACTCGTTTAGTAGTCGTCGTTGAAACAGGTAGAGTTAAAACTAATTGGATCAACCTATCAATCAAATAATATTGTTCCAACTTTTTTTGTTTCAAATAAACCTCGGCACAATTCTGAGATAGTGGATATATTTTAGAAATTATCATGAAAAACTAAATCAATCTCAAAATGGTGTAGTTGACTACTCAAATGATGCATTTCTTGTTTGGTGAAATCCTTAGGAGAATACTTCTCCGCGATAGTCAAAATTTTGTCGATGTTGAACTTTTTAAATTATCATTGGGGTCCAAAGTAGAACTAAGAGAAAGAAGCTCGACTGTCTCATCACTGAATCTGAAGTTTAACTCTTCCAACTGAAAATCTATCGCATCATTGAATATATCATAATGAAAGTGATGCTCAACTGTGATGATATCCTTTTGTCCACGTGAAAGACTATATTTCTTATAACGAGCACTCATATATGGTATATCAACATCTAATCTTGTGCAAAATGATATGACATTCGAAAGAAGAATGTCAAACCCATCATTTCTTAATTTCAAAAGAAGTGCTTTAGTCATAGATATCAAATTCATTGCTTTTAATATATCAATAGACTTTCTTTGTAAGTCACGACTAAGCAAATTTGTGATCCCCATAATTTTTTGTATTAAGTGAAAAATAAAAATGAAATCAAAAGACTTCATCACTATTAAAGATCCACCAGCTTCCCCACGCATCGAAATAGAGGAACCATCTTTGATAATGTTTTCAAGCACATTAACAGTTTATCATACATATCTATCAATCTGCAAATAAAATCAATATGGGAACTCCAACGAGTAGTTCCTAGTCGGTGTAAAGTACTAATCTAGTTAGCTCCTTGTCCAATCTCACGTTCATCATCAGTAATAGAACGAGCAATTTCATTAGCTTGAGCTGACTGTAACTTAGTATTGCGTTTTGAAGAAGATGTATCAAGATTGATAATATTCGTTAGATTCGAAAAGAAAAGCCATATATAGCCATTTGTTACTTGTTAGATATATCCTTCGCTTCATCCACCAAAATATAAAATTTGGAATCGCCAATTTCATCACGTATTTTATTTCTGACCTGTTACCAATAATATGTAGGATTTCCTTTTGAACTTCGTGTGACGTATACTTTGCATTTCCTAGAGCTTTATCTATGATAACATTACCAATACTATCATTCCATTTTCCCAAGAGCTTTAACATCTCAATAAAATTACCTTGATTTTGGGAATCTAAAGATTCATCATGACCTCTTAATACACATGTTTGCAAACTTAGCCAAAGAACACACTCAATTGTTGTTGTAAGCCTTAATCGATTCTTTTGAATTTGTTCAAAAGATTCTCGATTCATAACTTTATCTATATATCGAGTTACATTCATTAAATCAACAAAAAAAAATTTGAAGATGTATTGTGCAGTGAGTTAGAACCCTCCTCGTGAGACAAAAATGCACACTTACCTCTATCATTAACACGTTTCCAACTTTTAAAACCTTCAACTGTAAATACAAATGGTTGGAATTTACCTGATTCAATGAGATAACATGGAAAACAAAATACAGCATCCTTCGAAGGAGAGTACTCCAATTATGGGAACTTTTTAAGCCAAGAATATTGAAATCGACGTTGTTACTTTCCAAATTCGGATCTCAGATAATCCGACAACATAGGTTAATATGGTCCCATTTTAATGTAAGTTCGTCTAATTTCATCGTGATGATTTACATGATGTCGCCACATAGAAATACGCAATCCAGGATCTCGTTTAAAAGTAGTTTCATCAAACTCAACTCTTTGAGATTTAGAAGGAGATTCTAAATTCTCATCGGAAATTACTGTATTTGGTTCGATTTACTCTATTAATGAAGGATTATCAATTTTTGGCTTAAAAAAGATAAAATATTGTTTTTTTCTATTTCTCTTTCTCTATAAATTTGACATTAAAAATTGTTGAATTTTGAGATATAATTTAATATATCAAATAGCTATATAATTATATACTATATATTATTCTAGTACTAAGGGAGTAAGTTCCTCCCCGGGTCAAGCTTAGTGTGGCTCTGCCTCTGAGTATAGGAATAAATTTGGCCTTATGCTTGTCAAAGGAACAGTTTGCTTGGTTCCGTTGAAGTGGATATATTGTACCCTCCTTAGTGAGAACACTAAATGGCTTGAGTTTGGAAAAAAAATTTCAAATCAAAAAACTTATATGGTGATATTTCGCATAAGAACAAGACTATAGCATTTTTGTAGTTACCTTTAAATTTTTATATTCCGCATAACCTTTATGTGGAGCGTTATAATTTAATGTCTATTTTATATATAATAAAATCAATATATATATATATATATATATATATATATATATTTTATTTTAAGTGTATGTTTTGTAACCATTGTTAAAAATATTTAAACATTTTAGATCTGGTTTTTTCATAATTTATAGTATGTTTTTTCTCTTTTATGGTGTTAATTTTTGTTAAATCTTTATTTTTTTTTAAGAATGTGTACATTTTTTCCTTTGGTTTATATTGACCATATATGTTTATACAAAAAAAAAAATTATAGGTCTAATATTTAAAGACATGTTTATCAATAAATTCTTTGTAGGTCCAATATTTAAAGATATATTTATAAAATAAGTGGATTTTTTAATAATTGTCCTCTAATCATTGTTGGTATGGTTAGTGATTATGTCTTTTTATAAATACATAAACACAAAAAATTCAAGATTATTTTAAAAATTATTTGAATATATATATATATATATATAATGTTTTTATAAATAGTAATATTTCATATTTATATATATATATATATATAATTTATGTATAAATATTTCATACAATTTACTTATATTAATTTATTTATATTATGAAACAACTACTAATAATTAATTTCTTTTTTTTCATTTTTCTCTAATTATATATATATATATATATATTATATTTTCTATTCATATAAATATATTCTCTTTAATTAAATTAAATATTCTATAAAAACTTGGTTTATAATTTGCATGTACAACTTAGGGTATCCTACCAGTATATTTAAAACTACTAGTATAAAGAATATTGTGCGTTGTTTTCCAAAAAACCGAGAAATCTTTAGGGTAGAAATTTTGAAGTACAAATATTTATTATCGCTCTAAAACCTTCATATCCAAAATCCTTTTTTTATAATCAAATACCTTCCTTCTAGACCTTGTTTAATCATGTTTGGATTTATTTGGTTTGCCTTTATTTGTTTGATCTTGACAATTTTTTATTTTTAAAGTTTGTAATTTTTTTATATTCACCCATGCTATTAATGATTAAAAAAATAAAATGTGGTTAAATATTTTATTTTATTATTAATAAAATAACCGAACACCCATAAAATCTCAATTATTTTTAAACATCATCTAACTTATTATTAAAAATGATGATTCATTTACTTTGTTGTGATCAAACTTGACAATTCAACATATTAACCACAAATGCAAGTTCCATCGATACACTGTGACATCTAAAATCCGCACTTAAAAGGACAAATAAGTTTACCCACAATTTAACTTCTCTTTATTGCTCTTAGTCCATCATTAGATTCTAATATTGTAATTGTACCTAACAAATATTTATATATTTATAAAAAAAAAAAGTATTTATAAATATTTAAAATGATTGAAAATATCATTAAAAAAATGTATATATATATATATATATATATAAAAAGCTAAAGATTATTTAGTAATTAATCATTTTTGAATTGAGGACTAACATGTAATAATAATAATAATAATAATAATAATAATAATAATAATAATAATAATAATAATAATAATAATAATAATAATAAACAAGAAAGTCAAAAGTTAAATAAATATTGTTTGTCATTTTGTTTTTATTTTTTTTGTTGTGATTAGGGTTTGATTTTTTTTTGTTTTTTGGTGTGTGTGTTTAGGGTTTGATTTGTTATATATATATATATATATATATATATATATATATATATATATATATATATATTATAATTTATATTATATTATATTATATATATATATTATACTATATTATAATTTATATTATATTATATTATATATAATATATTATATTATATAATATTAATAATATATTATATTATATTTTATATTATATATTAGATAATATATATTATATTATTCATTTTTAAAATAATTTACTTAATCAAAAATCTTTAATGAAAAAATTAATTACATGATAAAAAGTTATGTACAAATTGATTATGTTAGAATAATTAATTAACTCGAAAATCTTTAAGAAGGACAATAAGATCTTCACACGAATCCACATGTTTTTCGAATCCACATATTTTTCAGATCTAATCTATAATATCATCATGATAATGGAATTGTGAGTAATCTTTAACGGCCTACTTTCGTTGTTACAAGTTTTCCGATTTCTTTCCAACCAAATAATTCACAAGAAAATTATAGGGATAGAGACCCATCTTCTATGTTTCGCATTTTTAGTCACCCAATCCATACATCCTAATAGCCACTAACGATTTCCTGCATAACTCATTGTTTTCTAGTCAAATTCTTCATAAGACTCTATATACTTGAAACAACATGACAATGTAAAAGTATATGAGAAATTATCTCAACCTCTTTATAACACATACGACAACGACTCACAATAATCATGTTTTTTTTCATACATCTATCTTTAGTAAGAATTCCTCTTGTGAATAACAATTCACCCTAAAAAGGAGATCTTTGTAGGAATCTTAGACTCTCACAAGTTTTCCCAATAAAGATCAATCGTGCTGTCTAATTTTTTTTGATGCAGGTGTATCGAAATTAAATTTCATTAGACTTGGTTCTAATGAGGTTTATTAAACCGATTTAGTATTAGATGCATGGTGTTAGACGTGTAGTCTAACTAGCGAAGTTAGACGTGTAGTCTAACTAGCGAAGTTAGACGTGTAATCTAACTAAGCGGTGTTAGACGTGCAGTCTAACTAGTGGAAATTAGACGTGCAGTCTAACTCATGGAGTTAGACGTGCAAGTATAATAGAATCGTAATAGGAGGAGCAGTCTAACTCGTAGAGTTAGATGTGCAGTCTAATAGAATCGTAATTAGACGTGCAGTCTAACTCGTGGAGTTAGACATGCATTCTATTGGACTCGTAATTAGACGTGTAGTCTAACTCGTGGAGTTAGACGTGCAAGTCTAATAGAACCGTAATTAGACGTGTAGTCTAACTCGTGGAGTTAGACGTGTAGTCTAATGGATTATGAAAGTTAGACGTGCAGTCTAACTCCTTCAGACTAGTCTGAAGTAGAACCGTAATTAGACGTGCAGTCTAACTCGTGGAGTTAGACGTGTAGTCGAATGGAAAGAGAAAGTTAGACGTGCAGTCTAACTGGTGAAAGTTAGACGTGTAGTCTAACTCCTTTAGATTAGTCTGAAGTGATTGTAATTAGACGTAAGTCTAATCCCATTGGACCAGGTGATCTAATGGGATCCTGTTATTAGACGGGGACGTCTGATTTCATTAGACGAGGTCGTCTAATCTAAATACGTCTAATTCCTTGCTTAAGCAGTTGCTTGAAGCTAGCACCCGCCTACCCACGTGCTATAGTTGTACGCTACTCCTGCTCCACTTTCTAGTGAAGATCAGTACGACAGCCAGATGCAACCAATCAACCAATGACACGTAAGCGAATATCCTTCCCACTACTTGTTTTGCAGGTACATTTCTGAAGAATATTCGGCGCACTACCTGTTGTGTACGGCCACGTTCCTTATACTCAGAGCCTGTTGTGTACTATGGAGGCGTTCCAATGGAAGCTTGCCACGTATCATTGTGAAGATTCGACCGTTGGTACCTGTTCATATTTAAAGATTCTTAAGGACAACAGAAGAAGAGTCTGTCTGCCTAATCTTGCTTACTGGAATTACAGAGAGAGAAATTAAGCGATCTATTCATTCCATTCAAACTGTTAGCTGCTTTCCTTATTGTACTGTGTGTTAATAAAAAAAAAGTGAGAATTAAAGCACTGTTTTAGCTGAGTGATATTCATCATATTGTAAGTTGAACAGAGTCTGTTCTGTTCAACAGTGAGCTATTCGCGCAAACTGTATTTGATTCAAATCATATTATAGTGAATTCTTCCGGTGGTTGGAAGAAAGGGTGATGTAGGAGAGTTTGCTCCGAACATCCATAAACAAACTGCTTTGTTGTTCATTTCTGTCATTTTCTCATTCTTGATCCTAAGCTTCAAACCTAAGTAAACATTTCCGCACATGATTCTGTTTCAAGTATTTACAAGAGTTTGCGTAGAATAGAAAGTAAATTAAATCCATAACAAGATTTCTTTCAAACCGTTTTTCATAAGCCTTCATCAATCGCCAGACCCCTGTCTCTATTGATAAAGTCGATCTTATCAGAACAAGACTCTAGTATTTTGGTGGTTACCTCTAAACTTTTATATTTTGCATAACTTTTATGTGGAACGTTATAATTTAATGTATATTTTATATATAATGAAATCAATATATATATATATATATAGTTATTTATTTTAAGTGTATGTTCTTGTAACTATTGTTAAAAATATTTTAATATTTTAGATCTGGTTTTCCATAATTTAATAGTAGTTTTTTTTTCTCTGGGGTTAATTTTTTTTTTTTTTGGAATGTGTACATTTTTTTTTTCTTTGGTTTATAATGATCATATATGTTCATACAATTTTTTTATAGGTCCAACATTTAAAGATATGTTTACCTAAAAATTCTTTATAGGTCTAATATTTGAAGATATGTTTATAAAATAAGTAGACTTCTCTAATAGTTGTTCTCTAACCGTTGTTTATTTGGTTATTGATTATGTCTTTTTATAAATACATAAACATAAAAAATTCATGATTATTTTGACAATTATTTCGATATATATATATATATATATATATATATATATATATATATATATATCATACAATTTACTTATATTAAGTTTACTTATATTATGAAACAACTACTAATAATTAATTTCTTTTTTTATTTTTCTTCTAATTATATATATATATATATTATATTTTCTCTTCATATAAATATATTCTTTTTAATTAAATTAAATATTCTATAAAAACTTAGTTTATATTTTGCTTATAAAACGGAGGATATCCTATTAGTATATTTAAAACTAATAGTATAAATAATGGTGTGCTGTGTTTTCCAAAAAAATCCGAGAAATACTTATGGTAGAAATTTCGAAGTACAAATATTTATTATCTTTCTAAAATCTTCATATCTTCTCACCGTCCAAAATCCTTTTTGTTATACTCAAATCACTAGTAAAAAAATGTTAATATCAATGGTTTTTACGGTTGATATTGAACAAAAAAATAGTTAGTATTGAATATAACAACAGCTCAAAAGGCGGTTGACATCTGTTACTAGAGCCTCCGTATGCATTGCTCAAACATTAAATATCAACCATTTTTGAGGCGGTTGTTATTACTCAATAAAAACGGTTTTGTGAGTGATTGTTATTAAGCAATATCAACTATTCTAAGGACTTTTATTAATAAACAATTGCAACCGTTTTACATGCAATTGTTATTAAGAAATATAAACTTTTTTTTAAAAAGTGTTTTCATTACTCAATATTAATGGACATAAAGCATGTTGTTATTAATCAATAACAACCATTTTGTAGACAGTTGTTATTAAGAAACTATAAAAGTGTTTATAAAAAAAAATATTTATAAAAAAAAAATATTTCAATTATTTAATTAAAAATCACTTTAAAATAAATTTAATTATTTTATACAAAATTTCAAATGACAAGATAATTTTTAAATATAATTCCAAAATTAACATTAAACCAATTTAACTCCATTAATACAAATACTACATTTTCAATACATACAAATACTACATTTAAATATATAAAAAATTTATAATACAAAAAATTAAAATAAAAAATTCATAATACGAAAAAATAAAAAATAATAATTTGATCTTCATCTTCTATCTTCTATTTCTTCTTCCTTCTTCAGCATAAACCTCCTTTTCTTTAACTCTGTCCAAATTTAGTATACCTACATATAAAGACATTTACAACATAAATAATTAAAAATTAAAGTTAGTAATATAAACATTGTTGGAAGAATTTGTTTAATCTATTTAATAACTTTTAATTAGGATTTGAGAGCATAGGTTGAGGGATGAGAGAGATTAATGAGAGAATAAGTAATCGATTGAAAAAAATTTGAGAGCATGAGGAGAAAAGAAGTTATCACTCATAAAAATAAAGGTTGTGGGAAGAGAGGTGATTGAGGAGAAAAAAAGTTATCGAGGTGGAAGATAGTTATCAGATTTATGGATAATTATTTAATTAATTATTTTGTATAACAACCTACACGATTTTAATGATATGTTATTTATTTCTTTTAAATATATATATATATATATATTATATTTTAATAAATTTAATTACTTAAATATTATATATATATTTATTAACTATTAAATATTATATTTAAATATATATATTATTAAATTAAAAATATTTAATATCAACTATTTTTAAAATGGTAATATATATATATATAGTAATGATAGGGGAGCGAAAGTTTTGTAATGTAGCGACGTGGAAGGGTGACTATATATCAAATAAATAAATAACAAAATAAATATATATTTTCAAATATATATATTATATTTGATAAATATATATTTAAGAGAATAATAAAAATAAATATAAAAATTCTTAATTTTTTTAATTAATTATTTCTCTTCTCTATTAATATATATATATATATATTAATAATTTATTTATTTATTTATTTATTTTTAAAATAAGTTATAATAAAAAAAAGAATTTGTTGTTTTTAAAATAAATTATAATAAAAAAAAGAATTTGTTGTTTTTAAAATAAGTTATAATAAAAAAATAAAAAATTATTACATCTAACTGAAATCTTATGTACTAATATTTAAAATAAATATAACTTAAATTATCCACTATTACTATTGAACCTAAATAAAAAACACACTTTAATATAATAAGAATTAATACAATATATTAATATAAAAAGAGATAATATATAACCGTTTGAGTTAATTGATTAAATTTAAAATATATATTATAAAAATTAATTATTAATTAAATTCATATATATAATTAAATTCATATAATTAATTATTAATAAATTCATATATATATATATATATAAATAATTATTAATTATATATTAAATTTAATAAAAATCATTTACAAATTATATAAACTATTATAATAATATATATTATGATTAATGAGAGATAATATGATTATATAACTGTTATAGTTTCTCTCTAATCTCTCTCCACTTATTAATTTTTTTCTTTAAATTTTAAATTTTATTTTCTTCTTTTTAACTTATTAATGTTTTTCTTTAAATTTTAAATTTTAAATTTTAATTTCTCCTTTTTAATAGTATTTTTTTTGTTCCTACTAAATCTTAAAATTTGTTAATATTTTAAATTTTTCATAAACACTAAATCTTATTAATATTTTTATTTTTACTCTCCCTATACTATAGAAAAAAATATTCCTTAATATATATTCTTTTTTTTATTATCTTATCTCACTTTTATTACTTATATAAAATAAATAAAAATAACTCAAAAATTACAATTAAATTATAATAACAACTTTTAATAAAAATATTAAATAATTTATTTTTTTTTGCTAAAAGAAGAAAATTTATTCAAACATTTTGCTGCAATAATAAAATATAATATAACAAAATCTATACAAAAGTTTCAGTGATAAATTATTCAAAATTAAAAAAAAAATTAAAATAATACATATCATAATTAGTCTTATAATATCATAAATCATAAATCCTAAATCATATATCTTAAACTCTAAACTAATTATATAAATATATATTCTTATAAAAAAAACATAGTCTTATATCCTAAATCTTAAACTAATTATATAAATATATATTCATATAAAAAATATAATAAATTAATAATATTAGTTGCAAATATTTATAATTAAAGATATCCTAAATCCCAAAGTAATTATATAAATATATACCAAATTTTTAGAGTGGTTGATATAGATGTGGTCAATATCAATGGTTTTTAAAACGGTTGATATAGAGTGGATCAATATTAACCTTTAAAAATTTAGTTAATATAGATCACTTAATATCAACCGTTTAGAGCGGTAGATATTGACCCCTTTTATATTAAATCAAGAGCGATTTCTATTTTTTTTTACTATATATTAATGATTTTTTTACTAATGAATACCTTCCTTCCAGATTTTTTTTTATCGTGTTTGGATTTATTTGGTTTGCCTTTATTCGTTTGAACTTGACAATTTTTTATTTTTAAAGTTTTTGGATTTTTTATATTCACCCATCTTACTAATGATTAAAAAATAAAATATTGGTTAAATATTTTATTTTATTATTAATAAAATAACTAATAATTACCTGTATCATCTCAATTATTTCTTAACATCAAAATAATTTATTATTATAAATTATGATTCATTTATTTTGATGTGATCAAACTTGACAATTCAATCGTATTAACCACAAATGCAAGTTCCATCAATACACTTTGACATATGATTTAATCCGCACTTGAAAGGACAAATTAGTTGACACTCCAATTGACTTTTCTTTATTGCTCTAAATCCATCGTCAGATGCCAATATTGTAATTGTACCTAACAAATATTTATATATTTACAAAAAAAAAATATTTATATATATTAAAATATATTGAAAATATCATTAAATAAAATGTATTTATATATATAACTAATTAAAGATTATTTAGTAATTCATAATTTTTAAATTGAAGGACTAACCTGTCATAATAATAATAAACAAGAAAGTCAAAGTTAAAGAAATATTGTTTGTCATTTTGTTTTGCAGTGATTAGGGTTTGATTTGTTATATATATATATATATAAATTTATATTATATATATATAAATTTATATTATATATATATATAAATTTATATTATATTATATTATATTATATTATATTATATATATATATATTATATTATATTATATTATATTATATTATATTATATTATATTATATTATATTATATTATATTATATTATATTATATTATATTATATTATATTATATTATATTATATTATATTATATTATTATATTATATTATATTATATTATTATATTATTATATTATATTATATTATTATATTATATTATATTATTATATTATTATATTATTATATTATTATATTATTATATTATTATATTATTATATTATTATATTATTATATTATTATATTATTATATTATTATATTATTATATTATTATATTATTATATTATTATATTATTATATTATTATATTATATTATTATATTATATTATATTATATTATATTATATTATATTATATTATATTTTATATTATTATATTATTATTTTTTTTAAATATTATTTAATAAAAAATTGCTTTAAGCACAATGATAAATATATGACATGAAAAAAGTTATGTATAATTTGATTAATTAAAATAATTAATTTACTCGGGCAATAAAATCTTCACACGAATCTACATGTTTTTTAGATCTAATCTCCGACATCATCATTATAATGAAATTGTGAATAATCTTTAACGACATACTTTCGTTATTACAAATTTTTCGATTTCTTTCCAACCAAATAATCCACAAGAAAATTATAGGGAGGGAGACCCATCTTCTAAGTCTCGCATATTTAGTCGCCACAATTTATGCCTCCCAATAGCCACTAACGGTTTTTGGTATAACCCATTGTATTCTAGTCAAAATCCTCAAAAGACTCCTTATATTTGAATAAACGTGTCAATAAAAAAGTAGATGAGAAATTGTCTTAATCTCTTTATAACCCATACGACACACAATAATCATGATTTTTTCATACATCTATCTTTAGTAAGAATTTCACCGTGATAACAATCCAGTCAAAAAAGGAGATCTTAGTAGGAATCTTAAACTCCCACAAATTTTCTCAACAGAGATCAATCGGGCTAACCTTATTGAACAAATATATCTTTCAATATATAATAAATCAAACCCTAATTTTCTTGTGTCGTGCACAATTTCCATTATAAAACCTTCTATCTATCTTCCCCTTTCATTCCTAAAAATCCAAACTCATTTCTCTCTTCTCCTTCCATTCCTATTTTCTCCTCCTTCCATTCTCAAACCAAACTCACATATATTCTCCTTCTATTCCCAAATGGTCAAACCCCTATCTTCTTCTTTTTTTTAACTGCTAAACCCCTCTCTCTTTATCCTATCTCAATCTTTCATATTATTTCTCAATCAAAAGTCCTTGAAGCATTTATTTTTTGGATTAAATTATTAATAGAGTAGTTTGTTCATTGCTTTATTATTTTATATTTCGAATCTTATAAAATTTTAAGATCATCATATCATATGATTAATGTATCATATTATCAAACTTTAATATTTAAAATAAACATATTTAAATATTTAATTTCGTTTATAATTTTTAGATAAGATATTTTTGAGCACAAATTTCAATTCTTAAAAATACAATGCAATTATTAGAAAATTAGTCATGTTATTGATCAAAATAAAATCATTACTAATATTCTGATAATTGAGAAATAAAAAATAATCCATATTAAATAAATATTTATATGTCATCAATGTAAAAAAATGAGTAAAAAGAGGGAAAATATATATTTGATAAACAAATTAATTTAAAACTCATAAAATTAATAGAAAAAATAAAAGAGATAAATTAATGGAAGAGATATTAATTAGTTGGAAGAAAAATAAATAAATTATTAAATAAAACACATTTTTTTTATTTAAAAATATTATTAAAATATTCAGTTTGAGAGATTATTTTTAATTTTTAAATAATATTTTATAAAATAATATAGTCTTCTAGGAATTAAACAACCCGAACAAAACAGAAATTGTACAAAATAATTATAAATTTAAATAATATATTACAAAATCTTAGTTTCTCTAATTTAACAATTTGATGGCTTCAAGCAGAAACTTGATTTACAAAGAGAATTATATAAAATATCTCTATATATATAATGATGTTTAAAGTTAAGGACCACAATAAACTAAATCATCACTATTTTCTCTCTACTCTCTCATTTTCTCTCTTTCTTAATTAAATTTTATTTTTTCTTTATTATATATATTATCTATATATAATTTATATATTTACTTACTATATATCATCTAAAAATTATCTATATAATATTAATTCAAGACATAAAAATGCAAATACCTTCATAGTTTTATAAATTTATTTTATTTAAATATATATAATTTATTTTTATTAATACACCTATCTTCATAATTTTAATATTCATTTTATTTATATATATATATATATATATATATATATATATATAAATAACTTTTGTTTGGTTATGAATGTACCTACCTTCATAATTTTTATATTTATTTTATTTAAATATATATAAATAATTTTTTTGTTATACATAAACCTACCTTTATAATTTATCTATTTATATATAATATTTCATATTATATATATATATATATATATATAAACTATTATTTTTATTATAAATACAACTACCTTCATAATTTTTATATTTATTATATATATATATATATATATAATTTTGTTTTTTTTTGTTATAAATACACATACCTTCATATATATATATCAACTAAAATTTTTTTTTGTATATATATATATATATCAACTAAAATTTTTTTGTTATAAATGTATATTCCTTCGTAATTTTTATATTTATATATAATATTACAAAATAATTTTATATATATATACAATTATTTTTTGTTTATAAATACATTTACCTTCATAAATTTTATATTTATTTTATTTATATATATATATATATATATATAAATAATTTTTTTTATAAATGCACCTGGTTTATAAATATATATGTAACAAATCATAAATTTTATATTTAAAAAAACACATATTTTACATATATATATATATATATATATATATATATATATATATATATATATATATATATATTCATATATTTTTTTTTATGTAATATCTTAATACTTCAAATTAGATATTTTCAAATCAAATAAACCTAATGAATTCTAATTAAAAAATTATTTATATATTAATTGAGTTGCACATTTAATATATAATTTAGTTCTTAAAAATCACCAATTTAACTTATATATTTATCAAATATTAATTTATAAAATTTAACTTTAAATAAAATAAACTTGATAAATTCTCATTAAAAAAAATATTTATATTAATTAAGTTTACAATTAAATATTAATTCAATGTTTCAGTTATCGTATTATAAAATTTAAATTTAAATTAAATAACCTAAAGACTTCTCATTAATTTAATTTAACACTAAATATTAATTATAAAACCTGCAACAACATCAACGAATGTATATATAGTTGTAATTAAACCAACTAAACTTTTCATCTTCTTCTTAACCCAACTATTTTCTACCTATAAATAATCTTAGATCAACACAGTCCAATTGAAAGAGAGTTCCTATAAATAATTTTAGATCAACAATGTTCAATTCAAAAGAGAATGTCCAATTGAAGAGAGAAGAGTGTGATTAGGGGTAGGTCGGTACAATATACATTAATGTTTTATCCATACCTTGTACCTTACCTAAAATTTTGATATGCAAAAAATACATACATTTACCTTACCTTGATTTTGGTATACCTTAATTTCAACATACCTTAATTTTGGTATACAAAAATTCATACATTTACCTTACCTTAATTTCGATATACCTTAATTTCGTTACAGTATCAGTATTATACATTTGTTACATAAAAAACATATTAACTTAAAAAAAATTAATCTCATCAATAAAATAGATATTGCATATATTAAATAATATTTCAGTATAATTATATTTTATATTATTCAAAAATTATATCTTAATAATTAAATTAATATCAAATATATTTAATTATTTTCTTATAAGTATTATATATAATTATATATATTTTAACTTATAAATACTATTTCGGTATTTTGGTATATCTGGATATATCAAAATTTTAAAAATCTCATACATTTACCGTACCAATAATTGCGGTATCGGTATCATAACTTACATTTTTTCGGCATACCTTAAAATTCGATATTTTCGATATATTGTGGTATGGAATTTTTGATATACCTTTAATATCGGTAATTTGTTCACCTCTAAGTGTGATATACAATTACTACAACCCAAAATTATTCAGTCTCGGTACGATCTTCTCACTTTCTCTATCAAAATCATGTTTTCAATAATTGAATTTGTATTATATTATGTTTCAACAATCCGTTATTCACTGTTTTACCTTTCTTTTCAGAATTTAACCAATTCAAGAAGTTGCAAAAAATTATTGCGCATTTTATCGATATTTTTTAAAATTAACAAGGCAAAAAAACACCACAATAATTCAAGTTATTAGTTATTAGGTATAATCCACATTTAATTTCTCTCTCCTCTCTCCTACTCTCTTTTCTTCATTAATTTTTTTTACATTACCATAAATATATATCATATAAAAAATTATCAATATTAATTGAGTTTATTATTAAATATTAATTTAAGATATAAACAATATTTTTTATAAATACAATTACCTTCATAATTTTTATAATTATATATAATATTACATTTTATTATTATTATATATATATATAAACAATATTTTTCGATTATTTTTTCTTGGTGGATTATTTAACTCAAAATAATATATTAGCTATGTACAAGGAGCTAACATTTCTCAACTCTTCTTAAAGATATTATTATTTTTTAAAATAATCTACTTAATAAAAAATTGTTTAAGTACAACGATAAATGTATGATATGAAAAAAGTTATGTACAAATTAATTACATTAAAATATTAATTGACTCGAAAATCTTTTAGAAGGGCAATAAAATCTTCACACGAATCTATAGGTTTTCGGATCTAATCTCCGATATCGTCATGATAATGGAATTGTGAATAATCCTTAACGGCCTACTTTCGTTGTTACAAGTTCTCGAATTTTTTTCCAACCAAATAATCCATAAAAAATTATAGGGATGGAAATCCATCTTCTAAGTCTCGCAATTTTAGTCGCCTCAATCCATGCCTCCCAATAGCCACTAACTGGTTCCGGCATAACCCATTATATTCCATTCAAATTCTTCAAAAGACTCCATATACATTAAACAACGTGACAATGTAAAAGTAGATGAGAAACTGTCTCAACATCTTTATAACACATACGACAACGACTCACAATAATCATAATTTTTTCATACATATATCTTTAGTAACAATCCAACCTAAAAAGGAGATCTTAGTAGGAATTTTAGACTCCCATAAATTTTCCCAATAAAGATCAACCGGCTAACCTTATTGAACAAATATATCTTTCATTATATAATAAATCAAACACTAATTTTCTTGTTTCGTGCACAATTTTTATTATAAAACCCTCTATCTATCTTCTCCTTTCATTCCCAAACATCCAAACTCATTTCTCTCTTCTCCTTCTATTTATGTTTTCTCCTCCTTCCATTCACAAACCAAACTCACATCTCTTCTCCTTTTATTCCCAAACAAACAAACCCCTCTCTTCTTCTTTCTTTTTTAAACGGCTAAACCCCTCTCTCTTTTATCCTCTCTTCATCTTTTATATTATTTCTCAATCAAAATCAAAAGGTCTTGAAGTATCTATTTTTTAGATTAAACTATTAACATAGTAGTTTGTTCATTGCTTTATTATTTTATATTTTGAATCTTATAGAATTTTAAGATCATTATGATCATCCTATTATCAAACTTGTAATATTTATGATTGTAATATTTATGATGAACATATTTAAATATTTGATTTTGTTTATAATTTTTAGATAAGATATTTGTGAGCTTAGATTACAATTATTAAAAATATAATGCAATTATTAGAAAATTAGCCATATTATTGATCAAAATAAAAAAGATTATCTTATTACTAATATGTTGATAATTGAGAAATAGAAAATGACAAATATTAAATAAATATTTATATGTCATCAAAGTACAAAAATGAGTAAAAAGAGGGAGAAATAAATATTTGATAAACAAATTAATTGTAAAGTCATAAAATTAATATAGAAAATTGATAAGTTAATGGAAGAGAGAGATTAATTAGTTGGAAGAAAAAGAAATAAATTAATTAATAAATACAACCCATTATTTTTTATTCAAAGATTTTATTAAAATATTTAGTTTGAGAGATTATTTTTAATTTTTAAGTTTCGATATTTAATGTGAGAGATTATTTTTAATATTTAATTTATATTTTATAAAATAAAGTATTCTCGTAGGAATTAAACAACCCGAACAAAATAATAATAAATTTAAATAATATATTACAAAATCTTAGTTTCACTAATTCGATAATTTGTTTGTTTCAAGAATATTAAAAACAAATATATTGGAGAATTTTGATTTACAAAGGGAATTATATATATGAAACTTACCCCATATATATATATATATATATATATATATATATATATATATATATATATATATATATATATATATATATAATATATATATTTACTTACCATATATTATCTAAAAAATAATCTATATAATATTAATTCAAGATATAAATAAATTTTTTATATTATAAATGCAAATACCATCTTAATTTTGTAAATTTATTTTATTTAAATATATTTATAAACAATTTATGTTTTGTTATAAATACACATAACTTCATTATTTTTAAATTTATTATATATATATATATATATAAATATATATAAACAATTTATTTTTATAAATACACCTACCTTCATAATTTTTATATTAATTTTATTTATATATATAAACAACTTTTTTTTTTATGAATACAACTACTATCATAATTATTATATTTATTTTATTTATATATTTAATTAATGTTTTTTTTTTTATAAATGAACCTACATTTATAATTTATCTATTTATATATAATATTACATATTTATTATATATATATATAAACTATTATTTTGTTATAAATGTAACCACCTTGATAATTTTTATATTTATTATATTTATATACATATACAATTTTGTTTTCATTATAAATCAAGTCTTCTGCTACGGAATAAGGTGTTCTTACGGACCAATTAAAATGAAAGAGCATTATTATAATAATAAATTATACCTGGGTTGAAAGAAGGGAGAGTGAATCCGGAACCCGGATTTCATTCCGGGTTTAACCCAAACGTGATTAACGGAATGTCTAAATAACGTATAGAGCGAAGCTTCCTTCTCCTAAGTTCTATGTCAAACTAAATAAAGATATACTGTTTCCATTATAAAACCCTCTATATATCTTCTCATTTTATTCCTAAACATACAAACTCATCTCTCTCTCTTTTCTTTCCATTCCTGTTTTCTCCTCCTTCCATTCTCAAACCAAGCCCACCTCTCTTCTCCTTTTATTCCCAAACGGTCAAACCCCTCTCTTTTTCTTCCTTTTTTAAATGACTAAACCCCTCTCTCTTTTATCATCTTTCATATTATTTCTTAATCAAAAGGTCCTGAAGTAGTTTGTTCATTGCTTTATTATGTTATATTTCGAATCTTATAAAATTTTAAGATCAATATATGCTCAATATATCATATTATCAAACTTTTAATATTTATGATGCACATATTTATGATTGCAATTATTAAAAATACAATGCAATTTTTAGAAAATTAACCACATTAATGATCAAAATAAAAAAGATTAATTCATTACTAATATATTGATAATTGAGAAATAAAAAATGATAAATATTAAATAAACATTTAAATGTCATTAAAGTAAAAAAAAATAAGTAAAAAGAGGGAGAAATAAATATTTGATAAACAAATTAATTGAAAAGTCATAAAATTAATAGAGTAAATAGAAGAGATAAATTCATGGAAGAGAGATTAATTAGTTGGAAGAAAGAAAATTAAATTAATTAGTAAATACAACACATTATTTTTTATTCAAAATTTTTATTAAAATATTTAGTTTGAGAGATTATTTTTAAATTTTAAGTTAGGATATTTAAGGTGAGAGATTATTTTTAATATTTAATTTATATTTATTAAATAATATAGTTTTCCCGAACAAAACATAAATATAACAAAATAATAATAAATTTAAACGATCTTAGTTTCACTAATGTTTAAAGTCAACCAGGACCACAATAAACTACAATAAACTAAGTCATCATGTATTTTCTCTCTACTCTTTCTTACTTCTCATATATCATCTAACAAATTATCTATATAATATTAGTTCATATTTTATTAGTTCAAGATATAAACAATTTTTTTTGATTATTAATGTAAATACATTTATAATTTTATAAATTTATTTTATTTAAATATATATATATAAATAATTATTTTTTTATAAATGCACATAACTTATTTTTTATATTTATTATTATATATATATATATAAACAATTTATTATTATAAATACACCTGCCTTCATCAATTTTATATTTATTTTATTTATATATATATAAACAATTTTTATTTTGGTTATAAATGCATCTACCTTTATAATTTTCATATTTATTTTATTTATATATATAAACAATTTTTTTTATTTATAAATGAACCTACTTTTATAATTTATCTATTTATATATAATATTACATTTTTTTATATATGTAAACTATTAATTTTGTTATAAATTCAACTACCTTCATAATTTTTATATTTATTATATATATATATATATATATATATATATATAATTTTATTTTTGTTATAAATACATATACCTTCGTATATATATATATATTATATTTAATTTATATATATATATATATATATATATTTATACATAAATAAATTTTTTTTGTTATAAATGTATATTCCATCATAATTTTTATATTTATATATAATATTAAAAAATTATTATATATATATATATAAATTTATTTTTTTTTGTTATAAATACACTTACCTTTATAAATTTTATATTTATGTTTATTTATATATATATATAAATAAATTTTTGATATAAATGTACCTATCTTATAAATATAGATGTAATAGGAGAGAACTCGTAAATTTTATATTTAAAAAATGGCATATTTTATATATTATATATATATATTCTTTTTTTTTATTAAGTATTTTAATACTTCAAATTAAAATATATATTATTTATTTTATATATATATATTATATATTTTATATATATATATATAAATTCATATTTTTTAATAAATATCTTAATACTTCAAATTAGATATTTTCAAATAAAATAAACCTTATCAATTCTATTAAAAAATTATATATATATTAATTGAATTGTACATCTAATATAAAATTTATTTCTTAAAAATCACCAATTTAACTTATATATTTATCAAATAATAAGAATAAAACTTAACTTTAAATAAAATAAACTTGATGAATTCTCATTAAAAAAATATCTATATTAATTAAAATTATTATTAAATATTAATTCAAGGTTTTAGTTATCATATTATAAAAATTTAACTTTTAATTAAATAACCTAAAGACTTCTCATTAATTGAATTTAGCACTAAATATTAATTATAAAACCTGCAACAACATCAATGTATGTATGTATAACTGTAATTAAACCAACTAGACTTTTCATCTTCTTCTCCACCCAACTATTTTCTACCTATAAATAATCCTAGATCAACAAGGTCCAATTGAAAGAGAGTTCCTATAAATATTCTTAAATCAACTAGGTCCAATTTAAAAGAGAATGTCCAATTGAAGAGAGAAGTGTTATACAATTGCTACAACCCAAAATCGTTCAGTCTCAAATCACGGGCTCTAGTATGTACAGATTTTCTTAGAAATTAAAGTTCCTGAAGAATCATCTCCAACACTTTGACAAGAAATGTTCAATAATATCTCCAACGGAGTTCTAGTTGAAAGAGAGAAACTGAATGAGGTACAGAAAATGTAATTAAATAGGGATAGTGATGAACAACTCAACGAGGATGAGAGGGATTCACTTGAAAACATTAGGAAGATGAGTCTCCTTGAATAGAACTTTATTAGACAAAAGTCAAGACAAAACTGGCTCTCGTTGGGTGATAAAAATACGGCTTACTTCAACAGAAAATGCAATGCCATAAATATGAGAAACAATGTGTATAGGCCGAAATAACGATGAAAGAGAATATGTTCAGAGTCAAAAGGGTGTGCAAGATCTGGCTATTGAGTTCTATGAAAAGTTAATGGGTGCTAGAAAACAACATCAAAGTCACCTGAATACTCTATATTAGATCATCGATAGGAAAATCTCAACTGAAGATAGTCGCGAGTTAATAAGAGTAGTCACGAGAATTGAGGTTAAAGAGGCTCTGTTCAGTATGGATGGGAATAAGAGTCCGGATCCAAATGGGTTCAACGCACAGTTCTTCAAGGATAATTGGTTGGTTGTGAGTAATGATGTTACAGATGGGGTTCTGGATTTTTTCAAGAATAGGAAGATGTTGAAGCAATGGAACACGGTTGTCCTGACCTTGATCCCCAAAACTACGGTGTCTGAAAAAGTACAAGATTTCAGACTAGTTTTCTTTTGCAATGTGGTTTATAAAATAATTTTAAAAATAATTTCTAAACGTATTAAAAAAGTCATAGAAAAAATTATAAATCTTAATCAGTCTACATACAATCCAGGTAGAACATTTTCTCATAATATTCTTCTCATGCCGAGCCTTCTCAAAGGCAACGGGAAAAACAAAATATCCCCGAAAGTGGCTTTCAAAAAAGACATCAAGAAAGATTTGACTCTGTTAGATGGGAAGTCATTCAGGACTTTCTGGTTGTTTATTCTTTTCCTAAGATTTTTATTGATTGGATTATGCAATGCGTTTTTTCAACATGTTTTGTTGTTAGCGGCAATGGAGTCCACGGTGGCTACTTAAAGGGTGAAAACGGAGTAAGACAAGGGGACCCCCTCTCTTCTTACCTTTTCGTAGCTATCATGGAGATCTTTGAGAGAAACTTCACGTCTTTCACTCGTTCTGTGAGGTAGAGGAGGTAACTCATTTATACTTTGCTGACGATTTGTTCGTTTTTGCACACACTGATGTTGACTCTATTAAAACTATTAGGGCTGCACTAACATTTTTTTCTGAGGTTACATGTCTTACTATTAATGAATGCAAACGTGTGGCTTTTACGGATGAGTGAATGACGAAACAAAGCAGGACATCTTCAACATTATGGGCATTGAGGAAGGAAGCTTTCCTCTAAGTTACTTATGATTCCGTTAACCGCAAAATTGATTGAGATCTCACACTCCAAGTCACTGATTTAAAAGGTAAGAAACATGGTTTCTGGCTGAGCAGCGAAGAAACTTTCTTATGCATGGAAGATTGAGCTTATCAAGAGTGTAGTCATGGGCATAATTGGATACTGGGCGCATCAGATGGTCATTCTGAAGAAGATAATGAAGGAACTCGATACGTTAATGCGGAATTTCATCTAGGGCAGTAGCGGAAGAGTAGGAAAGAAAGTTAAATGGACCGCTCTCTGCAAATCGAAGGAGGAGAGAGGCATCAGACTTAAGAACTGTGTCGAGTGGAACAAAGCTCTAATCTTCAAGCATATGTGGACATTGAAATACAACTAGGAATCATTATGGATCAAATGGGTACACATGAGGTTTATGAAATAGGAAACCAGTATCTAGACTTTAAGAATCAACGAAGGTATGAGCTAGTCACTCAAGAAAATTCTTAAACTAAGAAACGATATAGCAGATTTCTATGACATTCGGCTAAGGGACGGGAAAGGCATTCTATTTTGGCACAACACCTAGTTTGAAAATCAGGCTATCATTCACAAGGAGGAGTTCAAGAATATATGCATTAGAAGAGACCGTGTAGTGGCGAAAATCAAAGATATCAAAGAAAGGAATTGGGACTCACTCCTGAGAAGAGTCCAGAAAGGCAGATGATACTGGATCACATAAGCAGCATACAACTTCACGACAGACCCGACGTTCATGAATGGAAAGTCGAAGACAATGGGAAGTTAGTTTTAAAGAGAATATGAGAGGTAACTCAAGAAAAAGCATAGAAAGTAGATTAGGCTGCTCTTGTATGGTCAGCCAAGATCATTCCACGATACCCATTCATCCTATGACTTTTCTTCTAAGAAAGACTCAACACTCCAGACCCCAGACGTGAACTGTCTACTATGCAACGGAAACGAGGAAACTACTAATCACCTATTTGGAAGTTGTAATATTGTTATGGAGCTTTGGGATTATTTTGTAAAGAGTTTGTAACTGATTAGTTTCCCGAAAGAATGGAAAGAAATTACGGAGATAGTAGTACTCAAATCCAAAGGAAACAGATTCACAACATACATATTCAAATGTGGCTTTGGAGTAGTGGTCTACAACATATGGATGGAGAAAAACGCAAAAGTTTATGACAGAATCCGTAGGAGCATTGAAGAGATGTGGAGAGAAATTGTATCGGATTATGGCGCCCTCGTGGGAACATGGAGGAGAATTCCAAGCAATGAGCAGAACTATAACATATGCAGAAATTGGAATCTACCTTTTCAGAAATCACTAGAATTAAATGCATTGTAATGAGATTATTTTTAATTTTTAAGTTAGGATATTTAAGGTGAGAGATTATTTTTATTTTTAATTAATATTTTATAAATTAATGTAGTCTTATAGGAAATAAACAACCCGAACAAAATAGAAATCGAACAAAATAATAATAAATTTAAACAATAAATTACAAAATTTTAGTTTCACTAATTTAACAATTTTTTGGTTTCAAAAATATTTAAAAAAATATATTGTAGAATCTTGTTTTATAAAGGAAATTATATATGAGACTTACCATATATAAACTATTATTTTATTTTTTTATTTTTTATTTTTATAAATGCAACTACCTTCATCATTTTTATATTTATTTTATTTATATATATATATACAATTTTTTTGATTTATAAATGCACATTTATATATATATATATATTATATTTATTTTATTTAAATATATATATTCCTTTATAATTTTTATATTTATATATAATATTACAAAATTATTTTATTTATATATATATATAAACAATTATTTTTTTAGTTATAAATACACATACCTTAATAAATTATATATATATATATATATATAAATAATTTTTTTTTTTATAAATGCACCTACCTTATAAATAAAATATATGTATTATGAGAGAAATCATAAATTTTATATTTAAAAAATCACATATTATATATATATATATATATATATATATTCTTTTTTTTTATTATTAAATATCTTAATACTTCAAATTAGATATTTTCAAATCAAATAAACCTTATGAATTCTATCAAAATAATTATATATATATATATATATATATATATATTAATTGAGTTGTACATTTAATATAAAATTTATTTATTAAAAATCACCAATTTAACTTATATATTTATCCAATATTAATTATAAAATTTATCCTTAAATAAAATAAACTTGATGAATTCTCATTAAAAAAATGATGTATTTTAATTGAGTTTATTATTAAATATTAATTCAAGGTTTCAGTTATCTTATTATAAAATTTAACTTTAAATTAAATAACCTAAAAACTTCTAATTAATTGAATTTAACACTAAATATTAATTATGAAATCTGCAACAACATCCAACATATGTATGTATAATTGTAATTAAACCAACTAGACTTTTCATATTTCTTCTCACCCAACTATTTTCTACCTATAAATAATCCTTAATCAACAAGGTCCAATTAAAAGAGAGTTCCAATAAATAATCTTAGATCAACAAGGTCCAATTTAAAAAAAAAAATGTCCAATTGAAGAGAGAAGAGTGTCATATACAATTGTTATAACCTCAAATCGTTTAGTCTCGGTATGATCTTCTCATTTTCTCTATCAATATCATATTTTCGATAATTGAATTTGTATTACGTTATGTTTCAACAATCCGTTGTTCACTGTTTTTTTTCAGAATTTAACAATTGCAACAAAATCTTACACATTTTATCGATATTCATTTAAAATCAACAAGGCAAAAAGGCACCACAATAATTCATGTTATCAGGTATAATCCATATATATTTTCTCTCTCCTACTCTCTTTTCTTTATTAATTTTTTTTTACCTTAACATATATCATCTAAAAAATTATCTATATTAATTGAGTTTATTATTAAATATTAATTCAAGATATAAACAATTTTTTTTTGTTATAAATGCTAGGAGTGGGTCGGTACGGTATACCTTAATGTTTTATCCATACCTTATACCTTACCTAAAATTTTAGTATACAAAAATGCATATCTTTTCCTTACCTTGATTTCGATATACCTACATTTACCTTACCTTGATTTCGACATACCTTAATTTCGGTACGGTATCAATATTATACCTTTGATACCTAAAAAACATATTAACCTAAAAAAAATTAAACTCCTCGGTAAGGTAGATATTGCATATATTGAATAATTTTCATTATAATTATATTTTGATATTATTCAAAAATTATATTTCTATAATTAAATTAATATCAAATCTATTTAATTATTTTCTTATAATTATTATATATATATATATTAACTTATAAATACTATTTTAGTATTTTGGTATATATCTCGATATACCAAAATTTTAAAAATCTCATACCTTTACTGTAACAATAATTTCGGTATCAGTATCATACCTTATTATTTTTCGGTATACCTTAAAAATCGATATTTTCGATATATTACGGTACGATATTTTTGATATATACCTTTAATATCGGTAATTTTTCTCACATTGATAAATGCAATTACCTTCATAATTTTTATATTTATATATAATATTACATATTTATTTATATATATATAAACAATATTTTGTTGTAAATGCATTTGGTCTCTATTTCGATTATTTTTTCTTGGTGGATTATGCGACTCGAAATAATATTTTAGCTATGTACAAGGAGCTAATATTTCTCAACTCTTCTGAAAGATATTTCTTAAATTTAATGTATCGGTATACTGGATTTTTTCACGATTTTGATATAATCATCAAACTTGGTTTGCGAGATTTGTGGCCTATTAAGCTTGTGAAGCCTTTCTTGTCCATTCTAAGAAGTTCTTCATATATGTAGTAGATATGTGTAGAATTTCGCACTTGAAGGAATTGCAAAGTTGAGGAGGTATAGGAAGAAATTTCGCCTTATGCTCATCAAGGGAACTGTTTACCTGGTCCGTTAAAGAGGATATTTTTTACCTTCATTGGTTAGGACACTAGATGGCTAGGGTTTGGAAATTTTTCGTAAATCTAAAAACTGATGGAGATATTTCGCATGAAAACAAGACTCTAGCATTTTGGTGGCTACCTCTAAACTCTTATATTTTGCATAACTTTTATGTGGAGCGTTATAATTTAATGTACATTTTATATATAATGAAATCAATATATATATATATATATATATATATATATATATATATATATATATATATATATATATATATAGATTTATTTTAAGTGTATGTTCTTGTAACTATTGTTAAAAATATTTTAATATTTTAGATCTAGTTTTCCATAATTTAATAGTAGTTTTTTTTCTCTTTTATGGGGTTAATTTTTGTTATATTTTAATTTTTTTTTTTTTGAATGTGTACATTTTTTTCCTTTGGTTTATAATGATCATATATGTTTATACAATTTTTTTATAGGTCCAACATTTAAAGATATGTTTACCTAAAAATTCTTTGTAGGTCTAATATTTGAAGATATGTTTATAAAATAAGTAGACTACTCTAATAGTTGTTCTCTAACCGTTGTTTATTTGGTTATTGATTATGTCTTTTTATAAATACATAAACATAAAAAATTCATGATTATTTTGACAATTATTTTGATATATATATATATATATATATATATATATATATATATATAATTTATGTATAAATATTTCATACAATTTACTTATATTATGAAACAACTACTAATAATTAATTTCTTTTTTATTTTTCTTCTAATTATATATATATATATATATTATATTTTCTCTTCATATAAATATATTCTCTTTAATTAAATTAAATATTTTATAAAAACTTAGTTTATATTTTGCTTATACAACGTAGGATATCCTATGGCTATGTTTGGTTGACAGTATAAGTAGGTACAACATTATTGGTATAATATAAACTATACCAATAGTGTTTTAATACGGTGTTTTTTACATTTTTACTATTGGTATAAATTTATACCCCTATATAATTTGTACCTCATATTTGATATAAAATAGTAACTAGTCCCCTAGGTATAACACTATTCTTATTTCATTTAATTTTTAATTTCTCATTATACTCTTTATTAATACTATATTATTATATAATATATATAATATATTTTATTTAATTTTAATAATACTATTATTATATATATAATTATTTTTAATATTGCTATTTTTTAAATAATTCAATTTTTTTAATTAAAAAATATTTATTTATTTTTATAACTATAATTTAATTAATTATTATTTTCTATATTTACTTATATTTTAAATAATATTTTTATTTTATTACAATTATTAATAATATTTAAATTAAATAAACATAATAATTTATCGTTTATATTATAATTAATTTTTTATATGTTAATTAAATTTATATTAATTATTAAATAATAGTACAATAATTTATAATAATAAAAAATATTATTTATAATATAAATAAATATAAAATAATAATAATAATAATTAACATTTTAAATTAATATTTATATAACTTATACTACATTCTTATACTATATACCAAACACAAAATTATAAACCATATACAACTTATATCATTTATTATAATTCATACCAAACATTAATAACCTATACAATTTATACTACCCTATATTATTTATACCTTTATACCTAGTTACAATTTATACATCTATACAACGTATACCTTATATAATTTGTACCACCAACCAAACGCTACCTATTAGTATATTAAATATACTAATAGTATAAAGAATAGTGTGCACTGTTTCCAAAAAAATCCGAGAAATACTTAAGCAGAAATTTTGAAGTACAAATATTTATTATCTCTAAAAATCTTCATATCTTCTCACCGTCCAATTAATACCTTCCTTCCAGATTTTTTTGTATCGTGTTTGGATTTATTTGGTATGCCTTTATTCGTTTGATCTTGACAAATTTTTATTTTTAAAGTTTTTAGATTTTTTATATTCACCCATCCTACTAATGATTAAAAAATAAAATATGTGGTTAAATATTTTATTTTATTATTAATAAAATAACTAATTACCCATAACATTTCAATTATTTCTTAACATCACAATAATTTATTATTACAAATTATGATTCATTTATTTTGATCTGATCAAACTTGACAATTCAATGTATTAACCACAAATGCAAGTTCCATCCATACACTTTGACATATGATTTAATCCGCACTTGAAAGGACAAGTTAGTTGACACTCCAATTGACTTTTCTTTATTGCTCTAAATCCATCCTCAGATGTCAATATTGTAATTGTACCTAACAAATATTTATATATTTACAAAAAAATATATTTATAAATATTGAAAATTATTGAAAATATCATTAAATAAAATGTATTTATATATATAACTAAAGATTATTTAGTAATTAATAATTTTTTAATTGAAGGACTAACCTGTCATAATAATAATTAACAAGAAAGTCAAAGTTAAAGAAATATTGTTTTTCATTTTGTTTTGTAGTGATTAGAGTTTGACTCTGAAAGGAAGTTCTTCTGCACGACCATCTGACTCCAACCGCACGGCTTCTCCTCAACCAACTACGGCTAATCCGGATGATGAGCAGAACGTAGCCTAACAAGTTCCTCCACCAAATCCTGCAGAATTATCGGCAAGCAAAGCCAACAAATCTACATCTAAGGGGGTTTTGACCCATGAGGTAAGTACCCCTATCCTAACTCATATTCCTGAACTTAGGAACTCCCCTATACAAACTGTTGGAGTGCGGTTGAAGAAGTCCAGTAGAGGACTTCAGATAAAATTAATGACGTTGTGGATGTTGTCAATCGGGTTACGGAAACCGAAGTAACAAGTAAAATTCTTGAGACCGGTCAGACTGATGAAGCTGATCGGATAGATGATGATGCCAAGGCCAAAGAAACAGCCGAAAATGTGGAAAAAATGGTGGCCAAAAATGAGGAAAAATCTTGAGACTCAATCGAGGTTTCAAACTTCGGACCGAGAAGTTTGATCTGGGACCGATCCTCTCAGGTCCACGACCGAAGAAACCTAGACCTAGGACCGAGTCTCCCAGACCTAGGACCGAGAAGAATGAGTTAAGGACCGAGCAGCCTGAGTTCGAGACCAAGTCTCTCGAACTCTAGATCGAGCCTTCCGGTCCCTTGACTCATGCGCCTAAGCCATGGTCTAGACCACCCCGGTCTAGAGTGAGCTTGTCCGATCCCAGATCACCAAAACCAAACTCAAACCCTAGGATTCGAGTCCTAAAGCATGTTTGGTTCTACTTTTCAAAATCCAAAATTATTTTTGTAATTTTGGAACCCAAAACCATTTTCAAATAATCTCGAAAGGTCAGAAAATAATATTTCAATATTTTCAGGATATTTCCTAAATCGATATTTTGGCTAAAATCTTGTTTGGAATTTATTTTTAAATTCTAACACTTTTATGATATTTTTCAGGGTATTTACTTTGTATTTTATCCACACAATCGCATTTACGGCCGTCTAAATAATTTTGTACAATTATTTATGCAATCTAAACCTATCCTTGTTTAGGACCACTAGACTACTAATTAAAGAAAATAAATGTTATAAATAAATTTTAAGTAGCCAAACTTTGTTTATTTAAATAAAACGTATTTTGACGAATGCGAATGACATAGTGCGAAAGCCATTTCCCGAGCGTTACCAAAATACGAACCCCTTACAAAAATTCTGGTATAAATACGTTTATACACGTATTATTTTATTGATTTTCATAAAATCAATAGGCAACACTAATTTTAAATCAATAAACTTTTTAATTAGTTATGTTTAATTAATTTAAACTAGGTTTTGGCCAAATTATCAGTTGGCCCCAGATTATAAAAAATTGAATAAAATTAATTAATTTTACATAATTAATTCCAAAAGCTCTCAAGAATTATTTTAAAAATCTTTTAAAATAATAATTTTTTTAAAAGAATCCTACCACGCAAATCAAGGTTGAAACTCATCCGAACATCGAGCCTCCCCACAATATTACCCTGTATTGCCACGTGTCTACGACACGTGCTAAACTACGGAGGGAAGCAATTCTTGGGGGTTATAATAAGAAAATGGTATTAATTTACAATTCATTTCATATATAATATATCAACCAAACAATGTTACAATGCTACAAATGGTATTAATTTACAACTCATTTCATATATAATGCAACAAATTTATTTGATTTTCCAGGAAATTGGATCCTAACATTGTTCACTTTTGACTTCAGGATCCCCACAACATATTTTATCCTACAAATTCAATATTGGTGTCATTTCTAGACCTATATAACTTAAAATGTAACCTTTCTGAAAATGTCTAGAATTGTAAATTCAATGTTGGTGCCATTATAGATCTATATAACTGAAAATAAAAATTTGGGCAGATTTATAAATCTATATAACTTTGGCCAATAAAATTAAAACTCAGGACCTATATAACTAAAAATAAAAATTTGGCTAGAATTACAATTAGTTTAAGATTCTATATTGTAACTCAAATTTGTTATTATCTTTAACCGAATATTAAGAGTTATTATCATTAACTTGTAATTATTAAAATAAACACCTAACTTACTTAAAATGTGTAGCACAATAATAGTAGTATCAGTAGGTCTATTCTAATATTTAGGTTTTATTTTTTGTGACTAAGAGTAGTTTCAGTAGCCCCTCGACTAAGGTTTTTGTAAATGGATACAGATCCAAAAACCTAACTTGCTTAAAATGTGTAGTATCAGTAGGTCTATTCTAATATTTAGGTTTTGTTTCTAAATGTGTGACTAAAGTTTTTTTAAATGAATACAGATCCAGAAACTAGAAATAGAAATAAAAATAAATTCCAAACATTAAATTAAGTTCCCGAACATGGACATGTCCGGGATAACCCTAACTACATGATGATAATGTTCAGGAACTTACCTTCTATTAGTATTCGACTTGGATGTAGTGGAAAGAAATTGATTCTCCTGAAAAGTAAAAGTAAATGATTTTAGGGTTTGAACTGTTCGGTAACATTGTTATTCGCCATTGAAAACTTATCATTTTAGAATTTACTGAAGAAGATACTCAAAAGAAAGAACAAATCCCCGAAATTCAAAGTCGCAAAAAATGGAAAAAGAAAGTCGAAGTCGCGGAAGAATAAAGAAGACAGCTAAAAATGCGGAAGAAGGAAGAAGAACGGAAACGGATAAATCGAAAATGAAGAGAATGAGGAAGAGATGGAATGGAGAGGGATTAAAAAAAATATTATTAATTTATATTTTCTTTATTTTTCCTTAATTTTATAGTCCACCGTGCTCTCTTTTTTTCAATATGGCTGCCAAGTGGAAGGTCACTAGGGAGTTGCAGTCCAACATCACTCTCACTATCATTTTTCTTAATTATTTATACATATTTTAGTTTAAAATATTTTCTGTTTAATTATTTATTATAATTATTTATTTATTTTAAAACAATTAATTATATTCCATTAATAAGTTTACTCAAATTCCAAATCTATTATATATCTGTTATGATAAAAAAAAATCCGACCTACTTCACATGAATATTCAAATTAAAAGAAGTCTCGACTCTTTAGTAAGCAATCCGAACACATTAAATTTAAGTATTATTATTATATACTCATTAACTTACAATCGGGTTTATGATAAAAATTTGACTAAGTCTCAGATAAATATAAATATCCAAATTAATCATAAGTCTCAATCCAACACTCCAAATATTTTAAATTTAAACATTATTATTATTATTATATTATGAAGAGGTGTATATGTATATGTTAAACGATTATAAGTTGATTGGAATAATCACCTTGAATTAATAATTAGTGTGCCAAAAGTGGAGATTTAAATTGAATATTTCTAATTGTACTCAAATTTTATGTTTAAAAAATATACATGCCAATGTTATTATTTCAGTTGAAGGACAATGATATTGATATTTTTTTTTATTTTGTTTTGGTTATATTATGAAGAACTCATGTTTACAAATTCATAAGTTAAAGTTTTCACACAAAATATCACATCAAAAGTTATAAACAAGTCAATGGTAAGACGTTAATATTCGAATTAATCTTCATTAAACATTTCAAAACTATTAGATTATTAATTTATAAGTTTAGTAATTATTTCTCTCTTATTTTAAGTAAAAATCAAACACACTTGGATAAAGATCTTTATAAAATTTGAGTTTTATTTTCATCATGTTTATTGACGTTATGATATTAACGTTATATTTCCTTTTTGGTATTCTAAATATTCAATTGTTATTGTTTCTATTTTCTGAGTTTTACAAAGCAAATGAATTTTGAAACATCGAACTAATCAATCACCAAACAAAGTTATGACTATATTCTTTATTTTATTTATTTATTTTATAATGTCTTTAATCCTATGTTTATTACTATTATTTTATTTTATATATTCTATCCTTTATTGGTAACTTTTGATAGAGCATGTTGTTGTCAATGGATATAATCATACTTTTTCATCATTGTTCATTGATGTTTCATATATTTATTTCTTTTTTTAATTAATTTGTTGACTTTAGATTTTTATATCTTTCTTGTGGATGGTAAATTTGTATGGTTGTGCACTTAAAATGACATAATTGTGCTGGATGATAAAATTGTATAGATGTGCACTTAAAATGACATAATTATGCTGGTGACTTTGTAGGTCATTGCCTAATGCCCGTAAATCAATAGCTTCATGGAGGTCTACAGTCCGGAGTGACTTATGTCACTATTACTATTATATTATATTATATTATATTATATTATATTATATTATATTATATTATATTATATTATATTATATTATATTATATTATATTATATTATATTCATATAAATACTTACTTTATTAATTTCTACACAACAGTCGAAGGCCCACCATACTTAATAAATAAATATATATATATATATATATGTCCCAAATCTAGCTAATATATTCTATAATATATTTATTATATTTAAACCATCTAAATCTAATTTGTTAACTTTTAAATAAATAAATAAAAAAGTATACTAATAAATTATATAATATATTTATTCATAATTAAAAAAAAATATTAATTCCTAAATAAATAACTCACTGAATAATATATAATCTATCACTTACAAATTAAAAAATATTTAACTTATTCCTTCCTAATTAAATTTAACTATATATAATTTATTCAACTTAACTAACAAAATATATCCCTAACAATAATATCCCTAACAATAATAGTTATTTTAAAAATATGAATTTTTTTCTCACTAGTTATTAAAAAATTAAAATTAAAATGTGTGTTCTTATTAAATGAGGGAGGGGATTGATGCACTAGGGAATAAGAGCTCAAGCCATATTAGCATATGTTTTGAAATGATGAAACCATTTTTTTTCCAAAGTATGAAATTTGGGATGCTATTTTTATAATTTGAATTATCATGAGTTTTTTAAAACTGATTTTTTACTATTATAATTGTTTTTACAAACTGATAATAAAAAAACAAATTGAAAGATATTTTAATTTTGTTAATATAAAAAGTACGATTGAATTAAATTTTAAAAAATAAGTAAAGATAATAATTTTTATCAGTTTTTAGATCATGTCAGAAAAGTTTCATTGAAAATCTCATCTATTCTTGAGGCTTATTAATCAACACTGTACCACTTATGTATGTTTGTGGTTTATTTGCTATTTATTTATTGATCATTTTTATTAGTGTTATTTGTATTTGTTTTCAAAAAAAAATATAATACAAATTTGACCCCAAATAAAAGGAAAAACAGTTTCTGGAGTGAAAAATTATGTTTACGAATAGGCTGGATTAGTTTGGGTAGACTATTGTAGTGGTAATTTATTCCACAATTTTCATAAAAATAAATGTAGTTCAATAGTAAAAATTACATTTAAATATTAAAGATAAAATTAAAGAGAGAATATTCTAATTGAAAATTTTGAATTTAAATTTAAAAAACTTCTGGAAATTAAAATGTCTTTTAAAAGTAAGTAGGATTTCATGTTATTTCAATAATTTTAATTTTCTTTTAATTAAGAAGACTAGTATGATACACTACCGTCAATATCTCCGCTTCAACTCAAAGCGCTTTATAAATAATCAAACTCGTGATATTTTGATCTTTTAAGCCGACTTTTACCACTGGTCTTTGGTGGGTTACAAATAATTTGTATTGATTTGTAAATATAGGGCTCTAACTATTTTTATTTTTTTTTATTGATAAGATAAGCTTGTTAATCATTTGCACATCTCAAATTAGTCTATAAAGGATATTAACACAAAATGCATTGTCATAACAACCTCTTTCAATTTTGTGTTTTCAAATAAAATCAAATCTAAGTAAACAAATTTATGTTTGTCAACAACATTATACAATTCTTAATCCCATATACATAATAAGGAAAATATTTTGGTATAAATAATTCTCAAAGTTCAATGGCATACACACCATTTGTAATGTGTGTATGAAAGAATGATTTCTAAGCTCTATGTTGCTGTCTATTTTGCATCATTATCTCCTTTACCCTTACCAAATTCAATTTTCTTTCTGTTAGGCCTCTCTTTTATGTTTCCCAATTTAACATCTTTAAGCATTTCAACTAATTAGCATAACATAAGATAAGCCAATATATTTATATAAATATATTATACCTGAAATTCTTCATTTTCTCATCCAATTATATTGTGACATGTTTTATCACAAGGATATGCGCAATCGATTTCCTTTGTAATCCTCCTCCCATAGTACCAATCGCCAACCGCTTCGGAAATTGTCTAACAAGATTCAATTTTTCATTACACGTCACAAAAAATAACAATGTTAAGAACAAATAAATAGTAAGAAATTTTTTAAATGTTAACCTTATTATGTACTCTAGGAGAATCCACAGCTAACCATGTGTCTTGTGACTCGCTCTGGCAATGAGCGAAACACGAATTTATGTACATCCCGTCTCTCCTTGATTCTTCGTAGAATGACTTCAACGCATCAATCATGTCATGCCTGAATCCTAAATTAAAAAAAAAATATATATTGTGAAGAAAAATATGATGATTTTATTTTGAAGGGTGAAAAGCTAACCTTGCAAGATATTTATCTGATTGATATTACATTGTTCCGGATTAACCTTGCAGTGGTACCAATGTCCTTTTGGATCAGCTGAAGGGGGAACTAAATTGTGATGGAACTGGTGTTACATTTAAAGGAAATCTATTGTAAGTGAGTAAACCTCATTCTGAAAATGACATTTGATATAAGATATGAAAGGAATCTTACTTGGTAGACATCATAAGCAGAGTTTAAGATGAAAAATGGTGATTTGATATATGGTAGCACATATTGAGGGAAAAAACACTGAAAAAAAATAGCATAGATCATCACATAAGTGTAAAATTTGTATGAATTACTTTAGATGGAGATCATACTAGTTTTGGAAAGAAGAGGGAGCTTGTACAGTTCTTGTCCAGAAACTGCTCTATCCCCTGTAAAGAAACCTTTCAATTGTCATCATTATATCATATAAATGTGGAACTGATTGGGATTCAAGTTTCATGAGTGAGTTTTGAAGACTTATATGAATTACTGGGATTATGTACCTGTAATGAAACAAGATCTTCATAAAAGGATCTAATTGTGTGGTTCAAACTAATGTCTCTCCTGCAAATTAAGGAGAAAAGAAATCAATTTACTTTTATTTGTTTAGATAAAGGAGAAAAAGAGATTGAATTGAGTAAAAGATTATAACTCGTCCAAGAAAAAACCGGCATCACTTAGGCATTTAACAGTTGCATTTCTTGGTAAGTAACTGGTGAAATTGTCACATTGCAGAAAAACAGCCAAACCCCCTGCTGAGCACCCTGAAAGCAAAGCCTGCAGAGAAAAATCATCATAATTTGTTGAAAATATTAATGATTACTAAAAAAGAAATCATAAGTACAAAGATAATACCTTTTTTGCAATCCCTAAGCCCTTGGGAAGAAGATGATGGATAATTGCTTTCCATATCCTTTGCCCTCTGAAGTAAAGTAATGATGTCTGTTTCTCATTATAAGTTAAAATAGTGTTGGGCTAAAGGTAAATACTTCATTATTACAAACAACTCTTGACTATTTCAGAGATTAGTAAGTTTAGCTTCTATGGATATGAAAGAAAGTGATTTTTATTTAATCCTTTACACTTGTTGGAGTTAAAGAATACTGGATTGTTTAGTCACACTTTTATCAGATATTGAAAATTTTATACTTCTTATGTTGTCAAAAATTAGAATGATTTTAAAAATAACCTATATTATGACCTAATAAATAATTTGATGATGATCCAAAAAAAGTATACTATAATTTGGATCATGATATAAAAGATAATTTATACACCAAATGAAACTTTGGATCATGATTAAAAAAAATCTTTGACAATTTTTCAATACGATTCTTCTAGTTGTAACAAAAATATCAGTTTCCAAATAGTCTAACTGGTAGAATATTGATGTTTCCACTTACCCCATTATCAAACTTGGAATCCCCAGCAAATGATGCTCCATCACAATATCTTATCTTCACACGGTTCCAGTTGTAAAAATCTGCAATCAAATTATAGCTTTGTTATTGCAGTATCCTGTAAGAATCATCTCAATCAGCATAAAAACTGTTTTTCTGATTGTCCTTTGATAGTGTTGGTTTTGATTATCTCATAAACTAGTTTATGATGCTCACAAATGGATGTTCTGCTTTTCTGATTTTGATGTTTGGGGTAGGATGTGGGAAGAAATTAGGCAATATTCATATATAAAAGCTAATTATTTAGATTCTGAAATCTTCTAAATAAAAATATGTCTATTATGTAAGGCAATATATTTAATATTTTAATTATTATTTGAAAGCAAGTTATTCTCATTACATTACATCTAGTTAGTTATAAATACTGATAAGCCTGATATCATTGAGTGTTAATCATTTTTTTTTATCCAAATATGAAGACTTGTTGTTCTAAAATATTTGAATTGCCAATGGAAATATATTCGAAATTTAAAATCTAAATTTATGAGTTTCTTACTATTCTATAAATGAGATTTTAATGAATAATTAATGAATTTTACTTTCTTTTCCTATGCATTTTATTTTGAATCGGAATCTTCTGGCACAACTCTATCCAAGTTTTATTGGAGCAACTCCATTTTTAATTCATAACTTTGTACTACTTATAAAATCAATCTTATAAAATCAATATGTAAAAAAAGCAATTCTTAACTAGAATGAAGGTACAAAAGTACCAGGAGTTATAAGCTGGATAAAAATACAAATTACATAGAATAAATTATAAGTATTTGTATTTAGTAGAAATAGAAAATATAAGTATAAGCTCAGAATGGGTTATGTTAATTGAGTGTTAGTACTGACTGAGAAATATTTAATTTTTGTATTTTTTAATTTTTAGAAAATAAAAATAATTTTTAATATATTTATATCTTAATATCTATTTACTTGAATAACTAAATTTTCAATAACTTATACAAAAATAATTTCAAATGAGCTTAATTGATATTATAATAAGCCATGTTGCCATCAACAATACTTTTCAGTTCATCAATTAAACTAAATATCTTCCGGGTCTTTTAAAAACTTGATTTATTATAAATTTAAGGTACTAGTAAAATAATAAATGAACTTAAATAATCTAATTCTTAAACAAAGATCAAACATTTTTGGATTAACCCAAGATCAAACAAACCTCTTAAAATCATTTATGAATTATTTGAGCTTATTTTTAAGTAATATTATTGATTTGAGTTATTGAAAAGTTGATTTTTTTGGGAAAAAATATATAAATATATTTTAAATAGATGATAAATTATTTAATAATCTCAAATAATTATAAAAATAGCATGACCTAAGTTTTGTTTTGGTTAAAAACAAATATCATGCTCATTTGATTAAATGTATTCTCTGTGTATAATTAAGGCATTATTTCTATTCAGATTTTTAACCCAATAAAATCAATTATTACATCACTCTTTCTTTCATCCATCAAATCAATTAATTCATTAACCAAAATATTAAAATACCTTCTGTTTTAAATTATTATTATTTATTTTATTTATATATGTGAGTACCTTTTAGGTCTTTTTATTAAAAAAACATCATCATTTTCTCAAAATCATCACTCATAATTATTATTTTCTCCCTTTAGGTTATTTAAATAACCTGAAACGAACAAGGTCTAAGTTGTGATTGTGAATAAACAACTATAATGATATTTTTTCTCTATATCATACAAAAATTAACAAATCAAACTAATCTATTGAGCTGGATTCAAACTAGCTAGCACATGTTGACAAGACAATAATCATTCTTTTTACATATATCTATTGTTAGTGAAAATTTTGCCGTAAATAACACTCTAACCAAAAAATGAGATCTTAGTAGCCAACTTAGACTCCCATAAAATTTCCCAAAAAAGATCAATTGTGCTAACCTTCAACAATTATATCTTTTATTATATAATAAATCAAACCCTATTTTTCTTGTGTCGCGCACCATTTCCATTATAAAACCCTCTATATATCTTATCCTTTCATTTCCAAACATCCAAACTCGTCTCTCTATTCTCTTTCCATTCCTGTTTTCTCCTCCTTCCATTTTCAAACCAAACTCACCTCTCTTCTCCTTCTCTTTCCATTCCTGTTTTCTCCTCCTTCCATTTTCAAACCAAACTCACCTCTCTTCTCCTTCTATTCGCAAACGGCCAAACCCCTCTATTCTTATTCCTTTTTCAAACTGCTAAACCCCTCCCTCTATCTTCTCTCCATCTTTCATATTTTTTCTCCATTAAAATTTCTTAAAGTATTTATTTTTTGGATTAAACTATTAACATAGTAGTTTGTTCATTTATTTATAGTTTATATTTTGAATCTTATAAAAGTTTAAGATCACTATAGGATCATTGTATAATATTATCATTCTTTTAATATTTTTGATTAACATATTTTATAATTTAATTTCGTTCTTAATTTCTAAATGAGATATTTGCGAGACCAGATTGCAATTATTAAAACTACGATGCAATTATTAAAAAATTAACCCAAAATAAAATCAAGATTATCTCATTAGTAATATGCTTAATATGTTGATAATTGAGAAATAGAAAATGATAAAAATTAAATAAACATTTATATGTTCAAAGTTAAAAAAATGAGTAAAAAGAGGGCGAAATAAATATTTGATAAATAAATTAATTGAAAAGTAAAAAAATAATAGAGAAAACAAAAGAGAAAAAATCACAATTCAATTGCATGGAGGAGAGATATTAATTAGTTGGAAGAAAGAAAAATAAATTAATTAGTAAATACAACCTATTATTTTTTATTCAAAAATATTATTAAAATATTTAATTTGAGATATTATTTTTAATTTTTGAGTTATGATATTTAATGTGAGAGTTTATATTTAATTTTTAATTTATTTTTATAAAATAATATAATTTTTTAGAAATTAAACAACAACAAAACAAAAATTGAACAAAATAATAATAAATTTAAACAATATATTACAAAATCTTAGTTTCACTAATACAACAATTTATTGGTTTCAAGAATATTAAAAAAAAAAATATTGCAGAATCTTGATTTACAAAGTAAATTATATACAAGACTTATCTATATATATATATATATATATATATATATATATATATATATATATATATATATATATATATATATATATATATATATATATATATATATAAAAAAGTAACACAATAATCCACGTCAACTTTCTCATATTCTCTCTATCCCTCTTTTTCTTAAATTTTATTTTCCTCTTAATAAATATATATTATATATATAATATATATTTCCTTATCGTATAATATCTAAAAAATTATCTATATTTATATTAATTAAAGATATAAACATTTTTTGGTTATAAATGTGTATACATTCATAATTTATATATATATATATATATATATATATATAATTTATTTTTATTATAAATACACATACCTTCATTAATTTTATATTTATTATATATATAAACAATTTTTTTTTATAAATACACCTACCTACATAATTTTTATATTTATTTTATATATATATATATATATACAATTTTTTTTCATATAAATGCACCTATCTTCATATATTTTATATTAATTATATATATATATATATATATATATATATATATATATTAATTGAGTTGTACATTAAATATTATATTTATTTCTGAAAAATAACCAATTTAACATATATATTTATCAAATATTAATTATAAAATTTAACTTCAAATAAAATAAACATGATGAATTATTATTAAAAAAAATTATCTATATTAATTTAATTTATTATTAATTATTAATTCAAGGTTTTAGTTACCGTGTTATAAAATTTAACATTAAATAAAATAACCTAAAAGAATTCTCATTAATTGAATTTAGCATTAACTATTAATTATGAAAACTTCAACAACATCAACTCATGTATGCATACATGCATAGTTGTAATCAATCAAATTAGTACACTTTCTTCTCCACCTAACTATTTTCTTCCTATAAATAATCCTAGATCAATAAGGTCCAATTGAAAGAGAGTTCATATAAATAATCTTATATCAACAAGGTTCAATTGAAGAGAGAAGAGTGTTTTATACAATTGCTAAAACCCAAAATCGTTCAGTCTCGGTATAATCTTCTCACTTTCTCTATCAATATTATATTTACAATAATTTAATTTGTATTATGTTATGTTTGAACAATACGTTGTTCACTGTTTTGCTTTTCTAATCAGAATTTAACCGTTTCAAGTAACTGGAACAACATCTTACGCATTTTATCGATCTTCTTTTAAAATTAATAAGGCAACAAAGCACCACAACAATTCACGTTATCAGGTATAATCCACATGTATTTTCTCTCTCCTCTCTCCTACTCTCTTTTCTTCATTAATTTTTTTACCTTGCCAAAGGTTAAACTACGTGGTTAGTTCCTAGACAAAATCTAGAGATGCCATCATACAACTGATTAGTCAGCAAAGGCATATCGGATATAAGTCCGGTTTAGAATATGTTAATGGAAACCCAAATGAGTCCAACAAAAGTTAAACCCAGTAAAAGGCGAGCTTAAACCCACAAGCTTTTTCAAGGGAAATTTAACTGAAAGTGGATCTAATCACAACTGTGATAACTTGATTTTAAAAGATGAACTTAAGTATGTTAAGACAACTGAACAAAAGTCAAACTGGCTAAAGTCCACGAAATGGGCAGTCAGCTAGTCTAGTAAATAAAAAAATTGATAGAAAGTCAAAAAGTTCTTATCAAAACTCATCTCCTAAAATCAAGGGATCAACAACAAGTATGAAGACGTCTTCCAAATCTAAATCATTTACTTTCTTAACCACACAAAGCGGGAGATCCATAAAAATAACTCAAATATGGATCCCCAAGGGATTGATTAACCACAGAACCAAGTAAATATGGGTACCAAAGCTGTAAATATGTAAATGTGTAGGTAATTCAGGAAACAGTCGGTTGCTAACTGATATAAAAAAGTGTACAGGACCTAAGATCATTTTTGGTGATAACAACAAAGGTAGAACTGTGGGTAAGGGTAAAATTATCCATGATAACCTTACTATTAATAACGTGCTACTATTAGAAAATCTATGTGATAACTTGATTAATATTAGCTAGATGTGTGATAATGGATATACAATAGATTTTCAAAAACATTCTTGCATAGTTAAAGATCAATTGGGGAACACCTTATTAACAAGAAGTAGGGTAGGAAATTTTTATAGGATGGAAGAATAACACGTCTGATCCTGTTTACATGATAACTAAAAATGATCAAAAATGGCTATGGCATAAAAAACTAAATCATCTTAATTTTAAAATCATTAACAACATTTATTCAAAAGATTTAATAAATGGTATACCTAAACTGAAGTTTTCTAAAGATAAGGTGTGTCCTGCTTGTTAGATGGGTAAAACAGGTCAGATCAACTTTTAAAATATAAAGGGAATATCCAATCCGATAGGTGCCTGAAATTATTGCACATGGATCTATTTGGTCCAATTCCAATAACTAGTTTAGGGAAAATGAGATATACCATTGTTATAATTGATGATTATTCTAGATTTACATGGGTTATATTTTTAGCTTCTAAAGATCAGACTGCTGAAATTTGATTAAAATCCTTAGAAGACTTCAAAATTAAATTTTTTAAGTATCATAAAGATTAGAAGTGACAGATGAACTAAATTTATAAACAAAAGTTTGTAAGTTTGTCTTCTTTCCTTGAGGAATCTAGTATTAGACACTAGTTGTCTAGTGCTAGAACTCCACAACAGAATGATGTTGCTAAAAGAAGGAACATAACACTGAAGGAAGCATCTAGGTCAATGTTAGTTGATCTGGAGTTTCTTAAAATCATTGGGCAGAAGCCATTAACACATCATGTTATACTCAAAATAGTTCAATGATTAATAAATGTTTCAATAAAATACCCTACGAAATATTTTATGGTAAAGTTCCTAAAATTTCACATTTTTGGATATTTAGATGCGAGTGTTTTATTCATAACAATGGCAAAAATCATTTGACTGCTTTTGATGTAAATGTAGATGCTAACATAATGTTAGGCTATTCTTCAGTTAATAAAGCTTATAGAGTTTTTAATAAATAAACTCTAACTGTTGAAGAATCTACCCATATTGTTTTTGATGAATCTGTTGAAAATAATTCTAACAAAATCAATGAAATTACTAACAGGTTGGAAGCAGCTAACCTTCGATCTAATAGCGATGATGAAGTTCAGGTCAATAAAAACAGCTCATCTGATCAGCCAGCTGAATTGGTTGCTCAACCAAACAACCAGCCTATAAGTTAGTAGGTTGCTGACAGTCCAGATGTTGCGGAGCCAGCTAACTAGACGTCTGACCCTCTAGGACCGAACTTCAGATGGAACAGAAATCACCCACATAAACTAATCATAGCTAATCCTAATGCACCTCGTAGGACCAGAAACCAATTAATGGATGAATTTGAAAACTCTACTTTTATCTCTGAAATTGAGCGTAAGAAAATAAATGAAGCATTACTTGATCCAGATTGAATCAATGTTAATATCAAACTATTATAATGAGGACGAGCCAATGGATTTCTTTGACAAAATTACACTCCCTGAAGGCAATGTTCGCTTTATCTTCAAAACTAAATAGATCTTTTTGGGAGATGTGGAAACGTTGAAGGAGTATTTAATCGAGCAGGATAAGTCTTCTACTGAGGAACGACATTTTCAAATGTTTCACATGACTGATCATTCGTGGCCATCTATTAAAGAGCAATTCTCTTTTTCTAAGAAAGAGATAGAGCGCCATCGGGACTCTATGCGGGACTATTTTCTGATGAGAAAGTGTTAATAGGTGTTACTCTTTCTAAATTCAAAGAAAGTGAGAAAGATGATGAGGAAGATCAAGCTTGTTCAAAACCAACGTCCATAGTTGACGAAGTTCCCTCTTCTTCTCCTCAAGTTAAAAATACTCCCCCGATAGGTGCTGAATCACCTTCTCCAGAAGAGAAGACGACTAAGGAGAAGGAGTCTAAACCTCAAAAGTCCAAGTAGCCGACTCCTGCTAACTCTCCTCTTGGTACGTTTGTCAAATCCAAAGAAATTTCGGACCTTATTCGTAATCTGAGCATGTGGTTCTTGGTAATGACGTCGGTTCTCAAGCATTATTTTATGCACCTCATCCTCAAGATCCACCCCAAAACGTAGAACCAGAACTATCCATTCAAGCCAGTTCTCTTCCTAAACCACTTCGTTTTGTCTCGGTTGGTTCCCACCTCTCAGCCTATTCTTCTTCCGAAGAAGAATCTTCAACAATAATGGACATGCGGCAAATCATCATGGAGACTTTGGCTCCGTGGCAGGAGGCCTTTCAATTATTTAAATCTAGGTTGGAACGCATGAAGAGCTTTTTTGCATCATCATCAGCTGCGCATGTTGAGCTAGCCGTGGCTCATAAGATAACAGATAGAAACGTTGTGGGCAATAACCAAGAACTAATGAAGATGAGACATCAACTAACCAGGATGAAATCCCTCTTCAATACGAATCGAAATCTTCATGGAGAGACTAAATCTTCAGTTGATCTTCTATGTTCGCAAGTGATGGAAATTTCCAAATCTCTAAGAGCTGCTGAATTGGAGAAAATGGAAGAGACTAATGCAACTGCCAAAAGATTTCAAGATGAGGAGAATGTAGCTGTTGAAGCTACCAAACAATTTTCTGAAGCTGATGATCCTAACAATATTACTTTGGAAGAAATGAAAAACCAGGGGAATGCTTTCCCTCGTAGCTCTCGTTCTAAAAGCAAGCCCTCTTCAAGCGGTCAGATGGTTGCTCATAACAGGTTCGTTTCTACTCCCCAAGGTGGCGGCTCTCAAGATCAAAGAGGAAGAGGACATGGACGAAACTCTGGTGGTCGTGTTGGAGGAAACTTTGTTTCCAAATTGTTGGAGGATATCGAAGATAGATCACAAAGGGAGGGCTCTTGAACTCCTTTCATCTTATGTTTCTTTATTTTACAAACAATCTTAATTTTGTTGAACTATGTGCAACTAATTGGCTGCATTTCTTGACTTGGTTATCAAACAAGGAAAATTGACTGATATATGTTTAAGATATAATCATTTACTGGTTTTCATCATTTTTAGGATAAATAATCAAAAAGGGAGAAATTGCTATATATATATCATTGACTTTGATAATTTATTCTAAACAATCAAAGAGGGAGAAATTGTTAGATTAAAATCTTTAATTAACTTAGAATAATTAATCGACGTTATAAAGTTACCGAGTTTTGATAATTTAGTTTAAATAATAAAAAAAATGAGAAATTGTTGGATTAAATTAATTTAGGATATTTAATATAATGATTCTACTGAGTTTTGATAATTTAGCTTAAATAATCAAAAGGAATAAATTATTAGGTTAAAGTCTTTTATTAATTTTAAGTGTATATAATAAGACTAAGTTGTGTTATTAATTATGTGTAGGGTTCAAAGAGAAGAAAAGAGAAATAAGAAGCGCGTCCAGTATTTTATCCAAATCGGTTTTTGGAGAAGCACTTCCGGCTTTATGATCAATTCGGTTTTTGGAGAAGCGTTTCAGATATTAGTATCAATGCGGTTTTAGGAGAAGCGCTTCTGGTATTATGTTCAATTCAGTTTTTGGAGAAGCGCGTCCGATATTTTGATTAGCTTAATTCTTTGAAGAGCGCATCCGGTATTTTGACCGGCTCGGTTCTTTGAAGAGCGCGTCTGGTATTTTGATCGGCTTGGTTCTTAGAGAAGCGCTTCCGGTATTTTAACTAGTTCGGTTTTATATGACGCGCCTTTGGTATTTAACTAGTTCGGTTTTATATGAAGCACTTCCGGTATTTAACCAGTTTGGTTTTTTATATAAGGCGCTTCTAGAATTTAACTAGTTCGGTTTTATATGAAATATTTCTGGTATTTAACCAATTCAGTTTTATATAAGGCGCTTCCAGTATTTAACTAGTTCCGTTTTATATAAGGCGCTTCCGGTATTTAACTAGTTCAGTTTTATATAAGGCGTTTCTGGTATTTAACTAGTTTAGTTTTATATAAGGAGCTTCTGGTATTTAACCAATTTGGTTTTATATGAAGAGCTTCCGGTATTTAACTAGTTCGGTTTTATATAAAGCTCTTCTAGTATTTAACTAGTTCAGTTTTATATAAGGCGCTTCCGGTATTTAACTAGTTTGGTTTTATATAAAGCGCTTTCGGTATTTGATTAAGTTCGGGTTTTGAAGCGCTTCTGGTATTTGATTAAACTCGGTACTTGGCTTTTGTGAAGCACTTCCGGTTCTTGATCAAATCCATTATTGACAGTCTAACACAGCCACTAAGCTAATCCTATATAAGATTTCCACGTGCCAAACTAATTCAAAATTCATGTGTTGTACGTTCCCTGTACACCACAATCTCTTAAAGAATGTTCAGCGCACTACCATCATCTAGTACACTCACGCTCAAATGCATATCCTCTGATGTACTACCCTGGCACACATCCAACTGAAATAGGACATGTGTCAGCTGAAGTAAATTTGTCTGTTGAGGAGTCATCTATTTAAGGACAATTTGGAGGACAATTTGAATTGAACTTTTCGCTACAGTTTTTACGAGTCTTAAGCAATTTTATGAACCTTCTCTCAAGCGCTCAAGTTCTAAAAGTTTACAAGTTTGCTAGATCATAATGTATTATTACATCTACTGTTATTTCTGTGTGAGATTTTAGTATTATAAGTTAAACAGAGGTTGTTTTGTTTAACATAGTGTGTTTTTCTAGAAGTTCGGAAACAAACATTGTATAAGTCCTGGTTGTCCGACTAGGTTTGTGTTAGTGTTGTATTCAAACCAAATCTTATAATGAATATCCTTCTCAAGGTTGAGAATAAGGGTGATGTAGGAGAGTTTGCTCTGAACATCCATAAACAAACTTTATGTCTTGTGTTCTTTTCATTCCGAATCTTTATACTCTTTATCCGCCGCTTCAAGTCTAAACAAACAGTTCCACACTTGACTTCGTTCAAGAGTTTGTGAAGACTTGTGAAGAATTAAAACATATATTTTCTTCTAACAGAGTTAATATCAAACGAAGGTTTTTCATGGTTAACAATACTTGGTTAACCTCCTGTTATTGTTTACTCATTTCCTAACACAAGAAGATCTAAATCAATTTGAAAGAAACAAAGTGAGGCAACTAACTCCAAGACTGGATGATCAATATGTTATTGGAACTAGATTGGTTTTTAAAAATAAGCTAAGTAAAAATGTCTTAGTTGTGAGAAATGGTAGCTCAAGATTATAGCCATGAGAAGGGAATTGAATTTGAGGAGTCATTCTCCCCTATAGCTAGACTTGAAGCTATTAGAATATTCCTAGCTTATGTAGCTTTTAAAAACTTTAAAGTATATCAAGTGGATGCTAAAAGCGCTTTTTCTTAATGGTTTATTGAATGAGGATGTTTATGTTGAACTGCCTCATGGATTTCAAAATCATTCTCTGCCTAATCATGTTTTCAAATTAGAAAAATCCTTATATGGTCTTATGCAAGCTCATAAAGCTTGATATGATATTTTGACTAAATTCTTGTTTGAGCATGACTTTATTATTGGCATAGTAGATAAAACACTTTTCAAATTTATTAAAGATTCACATATATTATTTATTCAAATCTATGTGGATGATGTCATATTTGGGTCAACTAACCCCAAATTAGAGAAGTTTCTAAGCTAATGCAAGATAAGTTTGAAATGAGTATGATGGGTGAGCAGACATTTTTCCTTGGTCTTCAAGTTCTTCAACTTGAAGCTGACATCTTCATCAATCATGCGAAGTATACCAGAGAATTGCTGAAGAAATTCAGCATAGAGAACTGCTAAGCTGCCTCTACACCCATGAACTCATCTAGCAAGCTGGATAAGGATGAAGGTGGCCAGAATGTCAACATCACAGCCTACCGAGGAATCATCATATCTCTTCTATATCTAACAACCAGACATCTTGTTTGAGGTCGGCGTCTATGGAAGATTCTAGGATAATCCTAAACAATCTCATTACATAGTTGTTAAGCGTATTTTGAACTATTTAAAGGGAACTCAAAATGTTGGATTGTGGTATCCGAAGTATTACAGTTTCAACTTAATCAGTTACTCTGATGCAGACTATGCATGATGCAAGATCGATCGAAAGAGCACTAGTGGAACGTTTCAGTTTCTTGGTGATAATCTAATCTCCTGGTTTAGCAAGAAGTAGACGTCTATCGCCACATCTACAGTAGAAGCAGAATATCTTACCGCAGGCAGCTACTGTGCTCAGTTGTTGTGGGTTAAACAACATTTGAGGGACTTTGGCATCTAGAAAGACAAGTCTTCTATCTTTAGTTACAACATTATCGCGATCACATACAATCCAGTGTTGCATTCCAAAACGAAGTTTATCAACTTCCGACATTATTTCATCTGGGATCACGTGGCGTAGAAGCATATTCGGCTGGAATATGTACCAATGGATCAACAAGTGGTCGACATCTTCACAAGACAACTCCTCGAGACTAAGTTTCCTTATTTTAGAAATATTTTGGGTCTTTTATATTTAAATTAATTTAATTTAATATGCACAAATTGAGGAGGAATTTGTTGATAAGCTGATAAGACAGACGTGTTAAGATAGATGTTTGAATTCGTGCTGAACAGAACAGTCGTCTAATGACATTATACTTCAGATGGTTTATGCTTAAGAAGCTTGTAATTTCAGCATAGTCAGACACTAAGTTATTAGACTCACAGTTACTAACACCACTTTTGTTGTGAGTCAGCAGACGCCTTCAGAAAAGACGTCTCACTAAGCTTAAATGCAAGGCATGCATATAGCACAGTCAGACGTCTGTCTAATGTGTACTTCACATGACTCGTCTTAACTAGAGTGGGACAATTATCTTAATCTTATCAATACACTGTCGTTTTATTCCTCTTCAGATAGTGAACGATCACATTTCAAAATAATTTGAGGGAAAATATTTATTTGACTTGATTTTATCTTATCTTATAAATATATCTTCAAAAATGAATAACATGAAGACACGTGTCTGTCATGTTCTTAAGATATGACGAAAACGCTCTGTTAATTGAGTTTTACAAGCATAATTAATTAAATAATGATTATTTATTTAATTACCAACACGTGTCAGTCAGTGTATCTCTAAAGGGTGATCTGTCTAAGACGTCTCACTATTCCTTTACGTTTTCAAAACCTTAAAAACTCTCTGCCTTCTCTCTAGAAAATCATTCGTCTTCTTCTTCATCTAAACCCGAACTGCTAAAGATGATTTCGTTTGCTCAAAATATGATGCAAGTAGATTTTGAATATGTTTATGCTTCAAGGTTGCCGACGATGATCGCCATGTTAAAAACCCTAGAAGCTTCTAGTCTAAGGAAGTTTCTTGGAGGTTTGTTCATTGTTCACAAATAAGAGGTTCGTGAGTTCTTTTTTATTGCTAGGTTGGTCGGAGACACCGTTTCGGCGACGGTGAAGTGCATAAAGGTCTCTATCTCCGAAGATCTATTTGCCCATCTTTTTGGGCTTCTGACGGAAGGGCTTTCCACCTTCCACGAGATTCTGGCCGAGGATATCTCGAAAATGCAAACCGTCTTCTCTAACGTCTCAGGTCCCATTGAGACTCATGGGAAGAAAATATTTCTGAAATTGGAGTTTTGTCTCTTTAATGACATCGTCTACATGTCTCTCTAAGAGAAAGTAGGGTCGTTTGACGCCTACACCGAAGAGCGATTTGAAATCATTATGGCTATCCAAGGGAGACGGCATCAACTAGTCATCAATTCTTTTCACCACTTTGACAATGATGGTAATGATGCCGAAAAAGCAACATGTTGGCTTCTCGGTCCAACTAATCAGGTTGCTTGAGCACCTGCAGGTGAACTTGGGTAAGGGTGATTATATCCATACCAGCAGGGTGATGACCAGAAACACTGTTGGCAACTACATTCTCAGGATGAAAGCGATTAAGGTATCCTAGTCCAGTCGCGGTTCATCCGTCTAACAGTTAAGTGGTCATTCGACCACTCTGTCCAAGTTCTTTACTGCCTCTAGTCGCCCAACCACAGGAAAGTGGAGAAAGTTGAGGGTGCAAGAGTCGATTACAAGTTCCACCAATTGAAGCGTGCTTCTGTCGGAGAAACAACTAAGGTTGCATTCGATGCGAAGAAGGCCATACTAGCGGAATTCCCTGTTGCAGAAGTGCCTCATGTGGTAGCCTCTGTTTTGCTTCTAACTGTAGTGCCTGTTAAGGTCTCTAATTTGAAACAAATTGAAGAATCAACATCAGTTGACCCTGCTGACCAGACTACTGATACTCCTACGGTAAAGGCTTCTCCTAAGGTAACCTCCGAATCTACTATGGCGTAGTGCCTACTAAAGTTCCCGTTGTGGAACCGATTAAAACACCAACTATTTTGTCAGTTAGTACTACTGTATTACTGTTGAAGAGAGGCCTACGAGCGACAGTGTTGCCTCTTCTATTGTTGAACCAATTGCTATGTCAATTGGTATAATGTTAATGAAAGTTTTGCGGGGGACATTTCTGTCTCACCTACAGAACCAACTGTTATGGATTAATTTTTGTTAAATCTTTTTTTTTTGAGGGAATGTGTACATTTTTTTTCCTTTGGTTTTTATACAAATTTTTTATAGGTCCAACATTTAAAGACATGTTTACAAACAAATTCTTTGTAGGTCCAATATTTGAATATATGTTTATAAAATAAGTGGACTTTTCTAATAGTTGTTCTCTAACAGTTGTTTGTTCGGTTAGTGATCATATCTTTTTATAAATACATAAACATAAAAAATTCATGATTATTTTGACAATTATTTTGATATATATATAAATATATATATATATATTTCATATATATATATATATATATATAATTTATGTATAAATATTTCATACAATTTACTTTTATTAATTTACTTATATTATGAAACAACTACTAATAATTAATTATTTTTTTATTTATTTTCCATCTAATTATATATATATATATATTATATTTTCTCTTCATATAAATATATTCTCTTTAATTAAATTAAATATTCTATAAAAATTTAGTTTATATTTTGCTTATACAACATAGGGTATATATTTAAAACTAATAGTATAAAGAATGGTGTGCGCTGTTTTCAAAAATAATCCAAGAAATCCTTAGGGTAGAAATTTTGAAATATAAATATTTATTATCTCTCTTAAATCTTCCATTCAAAATCCTTTTTATTATACTCAAATACCTTCCTTCCCGATCTTGTTTGATCGTGTTTGGATTTATTTGGTTTTCTTTATTTTTTTGATCTTGACGATTTTTATTTTTAAAGTTTGTAATCCTACTAATGATTAAAACATAAAATATATGGTTAAATATTTTATTTTATTATTAATAAAATAACCAAACACTCATAAAATCTCAATTATTTCTAAACATCAAAATAATTTATTATTACAAATTATGATTCATTTATTTTGATGTGATCAATCTTGACAATTCAAAACGTATTAACCACAAATGCAAATTCCATCAATACACAGTGATATATGAAATATGCACTTGAAAGGAAAAGTTAGTAGACACCCCATTTGACTTTATTGCACTAAATCCATCATAGATGCCAATATTGTAATTGTACCTAACAAATATTTATATATTTATTAAAATTGTATTTATAAATATTAAAATTATTGAAAATATCATTAAAGAAAATGTATTTATATATATAACTAAAGATTATTTAGTAATTAATAATTTTTGAATTGAAGGACTAATAATAATAATAATAATAATAATAATAATAATAATAATAATAATAATAATAATAATATAATAATAATAATAATATATTATATTATATATTATATTTTATATTAGATAATATATATATATATATATTATGTTATTAATTTTAAAAATAATTTACTTAATAAAAAATCGTTTAAGCACTACGATAATAGTATGACATGAAAAAATTTATGTACAATTTGATTAATTAAAATAATTAATTGATTCGAAGATCTTCAAAAAGGGCAACAAGATCTTCACACGAATCCACATGTTTTTCGAATATAATCTCCGACATCGTCACGATAATGGAATTGCAAATAATATTTAACGACATACTTTCGTTGTTACAAGTTTTTCGATTTCTTTCCAACCAAATAATCCACAAGAAAATTATAGGGATGGAGACCCATCTTTTAAGTCTCTTATTTTTAGTCGCCACAATCCATGCCTCCCAATAGCCACTAACGATTTTCGGCATAACTCATTGTATTCTAATCAAATTCCTCAAAATACTCCATATACTTGAAACAACGTGGCAATGTAAAAGTAGATGAGAAATTGTCTTAACCTATTTATAATGCATACGACTCACAATAATCATGTTTTTTTTATATATTTATCTTTAGTAAGAATTTCGTCGTGAATAATAATCCAATCAAAAAGGGAGATATTAGTAGGAATCTTAAACACCCACAAATTTTTTTACCAGAGATCAATAGGGCTAACCTTATTGAACAAATATATCTTTCATTATATAATAAAACAAACCCTAATTTTCTTGTGTCGTGCACAATTTCTATTATAAAACCCTCTATCTATCTTCTCCTTTCATTCCCAAAAATCCAAACTCATCTCTCTCTTCTCCTTCCATTCCTGTTTTTTCCTCCTTCCATTCTCAAACCAAACTCACATATCTTTTCCTTTTATTCCCAAACGGTCAAACCCCTCTCTTCTTCCTTTTTTAAACGGCTAAACCTCTCTCTCTTTTATCCTCTCTTCATCCTTCATATTATTTCTCAATCAAAATGACATTGTAGTATCTAATTTTTGGATTAAACTATTAAAAGAGTAGTTTGTTCATTGATTTATTATTTTATATTTCGAATCTTATAAAATTTTAAGATCATCTCCTAGGACTTCTTCCTTTTTAGGAGAACCTTTATTCTAAGTCCAGTGACGATCAATGTATCATATTACCAAACTTTAAACTTTTAATATTTATGATAAACATATTTAAATATTTAATTTTATTTATAATTTCTATATAAGATATTTGTAAACAAATTAATTGAAAAGTAAAAAAATTAATATAAAAAATGAAAGAGGTAACTTAATTGAAGAGATATTAATTAGTTGGATGAAAGAAAAATAAATTAATAATTAAATACAACACATTATTTTTTATTCAAAACTTTTATTAAAATATTTAGTTTGAGAGAGTATTTTTAATTTTTAAGTTAAGATATTTAATGTGAGAGATTATTTTTAATTTTTAAATAATATTTTATAAAATAATGTAGTCTTTTAGGAATTAAACAATCCGAACAAAACAGAAATCAAACAAAATAATTATAAATTTAAACAATAGATTACAAAAAAATAATTATAATTTAAACAATAGATTACAAAATCTTAATTTCACTAATTCAACAATTTAATGGTTTCAGAAATAATAAAAAAAACAGTATAATGCAGAAACTTGATTTACAAAGATAAATTATATATAAGAGTTGTCTCTGTATAATGATCATTATGTTTAAAATCAATAAGGACCACAATAAACTAAATCATCAGAAATTTTCTCTCTACTCTCTTATACTCTTCTTTCTTAATTAAATTTTGTTTTTCTCCTTACCATATATATATATATATTATCTATATATAATATATATAATTTACTTACTATATTTCATTTAATAATTTATCTATATAATATTAATTCAAGACATAAATAAATTATATTTTAGTTATAAATACAAATTTCATAATTTTGTTAATTTATTTTAATTAAATATATATATATATATAAATAATTTTTTTGTTATAAATACACATAACTTCATTATTTTTATATTTATTATATATATATTTATAAAAAACAATTTATTTTTATTAATACATCTACCTACATAATTTTAATATTCATTTTATATATAAATAATTTTTTTTTTTTTTTGTTAGAAATACATCTACCTTCATAATTTTTATATTTATTTTATTTATATATATATAAACAATCTTTTTTCTAAATGAATCTACCTTTATAATTTATCTATTTATATATAATATTACATATATATATATATATATATATATATATATATATATATATATATATATAATTTCAGTGTTATAAATGCAACTACCTTCATAATTTTTATATTTATTTTATTTATATATATATAATTTTATTTTTGTTATAAATACACATACCTTCATATATATTTTATATTTATTTTATTTATATTTATTTATATATATATATATATATATATATAAACAATTTGTTTTTGTTATAATGTATATCATTTTATTATTTTATAACACTATAGTTTATATTTTATAACTTGTTGTTGTCTAATTATGTATGAACAACACGTATTAGACGTGTGTTTGGTTAGACGTGAGCATTCATTTTCTCTTGTCTTATAAATGTTTAACATCTATTAGACGTACACGTCTAACCGCGCAGACTATTAACCAAAACACATAGACTTAGATGCATAGAGTGTAAGTAAAAATACGTCTAAGTACATGCTTTTTCTTTTAGACGACCTCGTCTAATAGACCGATTAAAGCATTTTGTCTGCGTGTATCTTTATTTTCATAATAAGTTTTCCATCTCATTTTGTGCATGTACAAAATGAATAAACAAATGTTTTGAGGTCCTTAAGACCAAAAATATTTTTAAAACATAAAAGACTTAGTCCTCTAGAATGGCAAAGGGCATTGTTGATCTCCTAAAATGTATACTCAGAAGAGTATGCTCCATGTTTCCTTCCTGCAGCTTTCCTGTATCACCTACACAAGAAAATATTTACAAACTTTGGTACCCACATTCAATTGGGTCCTCGATCAATCAGTCCCTTAGGAATCCATATTTGAGTTATTCTGATGGATTTCCAATTTTGTGTTGTGATTAATGCGTATGATTTTGACTTAGCAGACGTCTTCCTGCTAGCCACTAATCCCTTAGCTTTTGAAGATGATTTTTTTCTTTTAAAACTCCTTGACCTTGAGTCAGGTTTTAGATTGCCATACTTGATGGATGCATCTAACTTATTTTTCATTCAGCTAACAGTCGGCAGAACATAAGGTATTTCATTTTTCAAAGTTACCTCTTCATGAATTGGATCAGATTCAATATCAGTCACACTGCCTTTGACAAAACTTATTGGCTTAAGCTTGTCAGTTGTTGAGTTTGACTTTTTGTAGGACTGGTTTGGGTCATTTCCATCAAATCCTAAATCGGATCTAGATCCTGCAGGTTTTAACAGACTAATATGATATTTGACAGCTTCTTTACACCTTGTCTAAACACTAACAACATAGTTTAACCTTCTATTTTCAGAAGAAGGAGTTTGAATCTGTTCCTTAAGCATCTCATTCTCAGATGAGATCTCTACCACTTTCTTTTCAAAAATATTTGATTCTTGAGTTTGAGACAAAATCGGTTGAGATACTTTAGATGAAGATTTTTATTTCATTTAAGGATTCTGCTATCTTTGTGTACTCTATGACCATGTCATCTAGTGCAGCTACCAGTTGTTCCCTTGAAAATTTTTCAGAAGAGAAGTCAAATCCCTCAGTTTCCTGAGTTTTTCCTCCTCCTTGCCATGAAACAAGCAACCTCGTCTTCATCACTGTCACTGGATTAGAAGTAAGAGTCAATATAATATCGTTTGTTCTTCCCTTCCCCTACCATAAGAGCTTTTAGCTTCTTTTCATCGTCCTTTTTCTTCTCATCATGCTTCGGCTTCCGATATTCCAATTGGTAATGACCTAGAATGCCATAGTTATAACATTTAACATTAACTTTGGATTTTTTATTATCATTAGAATTTGAAGAGCTTGAGTTAGAGTTTCTCTTCTACATGAAGTCGCCAAACTTCTTCACAAAGAGAGACATAACATCGCTGTTAAGCTGTTGGGCAGCTGCCTACACATCAGGAGCGGCAGATGACTCTTCAGCAGTCACCAACGCTTTGGCAATGATAATGGATGTGGATTGATCTTCTTCGATCCTTGAGTTCAACTCGAACTCATAGGCCTTGAGATCAGCAAACAGATCAAAGAGTGAGATCTTGTTGAGATCTTTGGATTCCCTCGTAGTCATTGTCTTCATGTCCCATTCTCTTGGAAGAGCACGCATGGCCTTGATAGCAAGTTCCATGTTGCTATAGGTCTTGCCAAGAATAGATAAAGTGGAGACAACTTGGCTGAACCTTGTATCAAACACGTTCCTCGTTTTTCCAGGACGCATTTTGAAACTGTCGAACTGTTGAGTGGCAACCATAATCTTGTTTTCCTTTGTTTGCTCATTGCCCTCACACAGTTGGGTAAGTCTGTCCCAAATCTCGTTGGCAATATTACACTCGATGATGTAGTTGAACATGCTGTCATCAAGAGATCTATACAAAATATCTAGTGCCAATTTGTTGAAGTTGTTCTTCCTCTTATCTTCACTGGTCCATTCAGATTTCTCCTTATCCATCTTGATGGGACCATTTGTGATAACGCTCCACATGCCGTCATGAAGAGAAAAAAGATGAGCACAAACTCTTTTCTTTCACATGATATAGTTTTCTCTTGAGAATTTGGGGATTGCGGTAGCATTGGCGTCTTTGGTTATGGTCGACATTCTTGGTGAATGCTTGAGAATAGAAAACAGAGCTCTGATACCAATTGATAGGATCAGTGTAATCAATAGAGACGGGAGTCTAGCGATTGATGACAACTTCGTACAAAAACGGTTTGATAAAAATCATGTTAGGGATTTAAATTACTTTCTATTCTTCACAAACTCTTGCAAACTCTTGAACGAGTCAAGTGCAGAAACGTTTGCTCAGGTTTGAAGCTAAGAACCAAAGTAAGAGAAGATGACAGAATGTAAATGACACAAAGTGTTGTTTATGGATGTTCAAATCAAAACTCTCCTACGTCACTCCTTCTTCCAACCACCGGAAGGATTCACTATACTTTTCTTAGAATCACATACAATGGCACGACTAGCTCACTATTGAACAGAACAGACTCTGTTCAACTTACAATAAATTGAAGAATATCACTCATCTAGACTACTTTGATTCTCTCTCTCTATTGATGTACACACAATAAAGCAAGAAAGCAATTTGTTCGTTTATTAATCTCAGTAATTCATGTATCAACTTGTATGTTCGTGTGTGTGTCCGGCACTTCGTACGTTGTCCTTGAGGATCCTTAAATAGAGAGCAGATAACAACGGTCGAATCTTCTATAATGGCACGTGACAAGCACCTATTGGAAAGCCTCCATAGTACACAGGTACAACAGACTCTAAGCACCATGATCATGGTCGTACCAATCTATAGTGCACCAAATATTCTTCTAGGATATTCCTGCAAGAAACAAGTAGTGGGAAGAATATTTGTTTACGTGGTATTGATTCATTGGATGTAACTGACTGTTGTACTGATCTACACAGAATAGTGGAGTAGGAGTAGCATACAACTAGTTAATCGTGGGTAGACGAATGCTAGCTTCAAGCAACTATTTAAGCATGACATTAGACGTGCTCCAATTAGACTGACAAGTCTAATGAAGTTAGACGCCCCCGTCTAATATCAGGATCCATTAGACCACCAGGTCTAATGGAATTAGACGACACGTCTAATTACGAATCCATTCAGACTAATCTAAATGAGTTAGACTGCACGTCTAACTTTCATTTATTAGACTGCACGTCTAACTACGAGTCCCTCTAGACTAATCTGAAAGAGTTAGACTGCACGTCTAATTTTCATCTGTTAGACTGCACGTCTAAATACGAGTCCCTTCAGACTAATCTGAAGGAGTTAGACCGCACGTCTAACTTTCATCTGTTAGACTACACGTCTAACTACTCCTGTTAGATTATACGTCTAACTATGCCTGTTAGACTGCACGTCTAACCACGTATCTGTTAGACTGCACGTCTAACTACGTTTGTTAGACTACATGTCTAACTACGTATCTGTTAGACTGCACGTCTAACTGTGTATCTGTTAGACTGCATGTCTAACTACGCCTGTTAGACTACACGTCTAACTACGCTTGTTAGACTGCACGTCTAACTACGTACATGTTAGACTGCACGTCTAACTACGTCTATTAGACTGCACGTCTAACTACGTCTGTTAGACTGCACGTCTAACTACGTATCTGTTAGACTACACGTCTAACTACGTCTGTTAGACTGCACGTCTAACTACGTATCTGTTAGACTACACGTCTAACTACGTCTGTTAGATTGCACGTCTAACTGCATATCTAATAGACTACACGTCTAACTACGCCTATTAGACTGCACGCACGTCTAACTACGCCTGTTAGACTGCTCGTCTAACTACGTATCTATTAGACTGCACGTGTAATTACGTATTTGTTAGACTACATGTCTAACTACGTCTGTTAGACTACACATCTAACTACTCATGTTAGACTGCACGTCTAACTATGTATCTATTAGACTGCACGTCTAACTACGTCTCTGTTAGACTGCACATCTAACTACGTCTGTTAGACTGCATGTCTAACTACGTATCTGTTAGACTGCACGTCTAAATACGTTTCTGTTAGACTGCACGTCTAACTACGTATCTGTTAAACTGCACGTCTAACTTAATGAGTCTAATAGCCAATAAGTCTAATGAATCTCATTCAGACTTAGTATAATTTAGTATGTTTTCGATACACCTGCACCAAAAATAATTAGACGACTCAGTTTAAGTTTTATACAAACGCATCATCAAAATTTCATTAGTCAAAGTGATTTGACCCTTAGTCAAAATAATTTGACCCAACATATTTATCAAATATTAATTATGAAATTTAACTTCAAATAAAATAAGCTTGATGAATTTTCATTAAAAAAAAGATCTATATTAATTGAGTTTATTATTAAATATTAATTCAAGTTTTTTAGTTATCGTATTATAAAATTTAACTTTAAATTAAATAACCTAAAGAATTCTCATAAATTGAATTTAATACTAAATATTAATCATGAAAACCTGCAACAACATCAACGTAGGTATGTACAACTATAATTAAACCAACTAGAGTTTTCATCTTCTTCTCCACCCACCTATTTTCTACGTATAAATAATCCTAGATTGCTACAACCCAAAATCGTTCAGTCTCGGTATGATCTTCTCACTTTTTCTATCAATATCGTGTTTTCAATAAATTGAATTTGTATTATATTTTATGTTTTAACAATCCGTTTTTCACTGTTTTTCTTTCTTTTCAGAATTTAATCGTTTCAAGCTGTTGCAATAACGTCTTACGCATTTCATCGATCTTTTTTTTAAAATTAACAAGGCAATAAGACACCACAATAATTCACGTTATCATGTATAATCCACATCTATTTTCTCTCTCCTCTCTTCTCCTCTCTTTTTTTCATTAATTTTTTTTACCTTACCATATATATATATATATATATTTCCTTACCATATATCATCTAAAAAAATTATCTATATTAATTGAATTTATTATTAAATATTAATTCAAGATATAAACAATTTTTTTGTTGTTACAAATGCAACTACCTTCATAATTTTTATATTTATATATAATATTATATATTTTTTTGGGAAAAACGACTTAGCATCATTTCATTAAAAATTCCCCAAAACGGGAAAAAAACCAAGAGTTTAAGAGATCATTCTAGACAGGATTAGAATGATTTTGAAGTCGTAACATTCTGAATAAAAGCTAAAAAGATAAAAACGTAAATGAATTATCTCATTAAAATACTTTCAATTCTAGTGAGTTTAAAAAATGGTAAATTCCAGTTCCTACAGATATTCCAGTTCTACTCTGTACTTGGGATTCTTCTCTACGTTCCCATGAGGGCGTTACAATCCGGTACAATATCTTTCCATAACTCTTCAACGCTCATGCGGGTTCTGTCATATACCATTGCATTTCATTTTTGTCAAATGTTGTACACCACTACTCCAAAACCGCACTTGAACAATCTTGTTGCAAATCTATTTCTCTTAGCTTTGAGTAGTGATGCTTCTTTGATTTCATTCCTTTCGCTCGGGAAACTGATCAGCTCCAGGTTTTTATAGAATCTGTCCCAAAACTCCGAAGCAATACAGCAGCTCCCAAATAGGTGATCTATGGTTTCTTCATTTCATATGTATAGAAGATAGCTCGCGTCTGGGATGCTCATATACTTGTTGATACGTTCACGAGTGCTGAGTCATTCCTAGAAGGCGAGCCATAGGATGAACTTGTATCGAGGGATAATCTTCGTTGACCATACAAGAGGAGCTCATTCTACTTTATATACTTTTTCCCGGGTTACCTCCAATATTTTCTTCGATACCAGTTTCCCATTGTCCTTAGCTTTCCATTCATGAATATCTGGTCTGTCGTATAGTTGTATGTTACTTATATGATCAAGTATCCTCTTTCCTTATGGAATTCTTCTTAGGAGCGAGTTCCAATTCATGTCTTTGATGTCTCTGATTTTCACTTTTGCAGTCACTTCTGATACGGATATTTTAAAACTCCTCATTGTGGATGATAGGATGGTTTCGAACCAAGGGTCGTGCCAGAATAAAGTGCATTTCCCGTCCCCTAGACGGATGTTGTAAAGATCTGCAATATCGCTTCTTAGTTTAAGAATCTTTTTTAGTGACCAACTCATACCTTCGTGAATTTTACAGGTCCAGATGCTGGTTTCCTGTTTCATAAACCCCGTATGCACCCATTTGATCCATAATGACTCCTGATTGCGCTCCAAAGCCCACAAATGCTTGAAGGTTAAAGCCTTGTTCCACTCGATACAGTTCTTCAAGTTGATGTCTCCCTCGTCCTTCGGTTTGTAGAGAGCGGTCCATTTGACTTTCTTTCCTCCTCTTCTACTACTGCCCCAGATAAAGTTCCTCATCAGCGTGTCGAGCTCCTTCATTACCTTCTTCGGAATGACCATCTGCTGCGCCCAATAGCCAACTATGCCCATGACCACGATTTTGATAAGTTCAATCCTCCCTGTATAAGAAAGTTTTTTTGCTGCCCAGCCAGATATCGTATTTTTTACATTTTCAATCAGCGGGTTGTAGTGTGAGATTTCGATCTGTTTCGCGGTTAACGGATTTCTTAAGTATCATACGGGAAAACTGCCTTCCTTAATGCCCATGATGTTGAAGATGTCCTGTTTTGTTTCGTCCTTCACGCCTCCATAAAATACCTCAAAAAAGAATGTTAGTGTAACCCTAATAGTTTTAATGGAATCAACTTCTACGTGCTCTAGAATGAACAAATCTTCAGCAAAGTATAAATGGGTTACCTCCTCTACCTCACAAAATGGGTGAAAGATGTATGGATGATTCTTTCTCCATGGTAGATACGAAAAGATAAGAATTGAGGGGTCCCCTTGCCTTACCCCATTTTCACCCTTGAAATTGCCTTCGTGGACACCATTGACGCTAACAACAAAGTAGGATGATGAAATGCACTGCATAATCCTATCGATAAAAATCATAGGAAAAGCATAAACAACTAGAAAGTCCCGAATGACTTCCTATCTGACAGAGTCGAATGCTTTCATGATATCTATTTTGAAAGTCACTATCGGGGATATTTTCTTTTTCCCGTAGCCTTTTAATAGGCTCTACATGAGAAGATTATTATGAGAGATTGTCCTACCGGGGATGAATGCAGATTTATTAAGATTTATTATTTTTCCTATGACATTTTTAAAGCGTTTAGAAATGATTTTTGAAATTATTTTATAAATCACGTTGCAGTAGGAAATTGATCTGAAATCTTTATTTTATATACATATATATAAACAATATTTTTGTTGTAAATGCACTTGGTCTCTATTTCAATTATTTTTTCTTGGTAGATTATGTTAGGATCGGGATCACCGAAGGAGACTGGGGTCTCTTTAGGTCGAATGCTTACACAAAACGCCGGTTGATATTAACTCGGTTAGAAGTTAATATCGGTATTTATACTACACAAGTTGTCACAAACTCTTGAACCGAGTTCAAGTGCAGAATAGTTCATTTCAACTTAAAGCAACACACTCGAATTGGACAACAGTAGAGGGTATGAAGTAGAAAAAGAACGCAACACAAGATTTATGAATGTTCGGAGATAAAACTCCTACGTCACCCCTTCTTTTTCAAACCTTGAGAAGGATATTCACTAAGAATATTCAACACACTTTACAATACGTCAAATAACCGAGGCTTATTTACTGCTCGTTATTGACTTACAACTCTCACTTCTTACACAGAATAAATTGTAATACACTCAGTATTTTGGACAGCATGGAAATAAGAATAATTTAGGCTTTGATTCAATTCTAAAGATGTTGTCTCACTGTCTTGTATATTGTATGCCGTGGTATTCTTGATTATTGTTCGTTTCTGTTCTTCAAGCTTCTCTTAAGTAGTGAAAATATGACAACGGTCATATTTCTCTCATACAACAGGTACCTGCATGGTAATCCTTGATCCATAATTCTGATTGGTCAGTCAAGAAGGTACAAAATGGCATTATATACGGCTGATACTTCCCAAGGAGCAATACAGCCGACCAGTTTTGTCTTCTCTTGATTTTATCATCTGGAGTGGTTTGACAGATACCTACTCCTTGGGGACTTCTGTTGAACTTATACCAAAATAGGTATCTTATCACTTTTGGCAGTCTTCTACTTCCCAAAGTCTATCATTAAACTTGTATCAAAATGGAAATAATACAGTCTGTACACTTGAAAGCTTCCTTCTGCATATTCCCAAAGTAATCTGATTTCACCAAAATGGAAACTTCCAGCTGTTCCATATCTTTGATCTGATCTGTTGAACTGCCCGCTATTTTTGTACGGTAGCCCGTTATTTTTGTACGGTAGCTTTAAACTTGCGCCAATTATTGCACTGACCAGACACCTTACTTATTATATTGTTCCAATGTTGGTTTACCGGACTTACTGCCTAAGAGTGAACCGATCTCTAAGGTATGGGTTTACCGATCCTGTAGCTGAACGGTAAACCCGTTTTTCATTGTCGAGCCGATCCTCTACTGATTCTGTGATTAGAGAATCCCGGTTTGCGCCGCCTCTATGACATCGGTCAACTAGTCCAGAGTGATAAAGATGATTTGAGAATGTGACCGATCCATGCATTTCCTACACAAACAGTGAATTTGGTTAAGTTCTTTAGATAGTTAATTACCTACTAATTAACTATATAATTTATCTAACAATTTCTCCTTTTTTGATTATTTAAGTTAAATATTCAAAACTTGTAATTGTTGGCCGCTTTAATTTGATTTGAGATTTAAAATTTTTGATAAAAAATTATAGGTTAATTTCTTTAGCAATTTCTCCCTTTTTGATATTTTTAATTAAAATTATCAAAACCAACATTTTTAAAAATAAAACCGGATCATTAAGTTCCCAAAATAGTCATAAGTCCCCAAAAGTGATAACTGTAAGAAAAATATAGTAATATAAGGAAAAGCATAAATGTAGGAATTAGTGTCCCCTTCATCCAGTTTGTTTAGTATGTCTTTGAAGAAGTTGTGCACAAAACTGACTGCTGATTGTCCAGGAATATTGTACCCAGCTGGTTGTCTAGGAGCATTGTACCCAGTACTCCTTGTCGATTCCTTAGGAACATCAAACTCAACATTTTTTTCGCTTTGAAAGGCATTATCGACAGAACTTCCACCACCTCTATAGATTTGTCGGTCTGATTGGGCACTATGAGGGACAGCTCGAAGCGGTATTGCCTCGATCGGTTGAGACATTTTTCTTGGTCTGCGATTCAAGGGTTGATCCTCCTCCTCATCTTCTTCAGAATTCGGATTTTTAGTGCCTAAGGTAGGATTTTCAGCCGGTGTTGCAATTTTCGGTCCGACATTATCTACTTCAGACTGTTGAGCCTTTTTTCTTTTAGCCTCTCTAGTCTTCTTGGCAATCAGAGGAGAGACATATTTTTCCTTATTATATTCCTCCTAAATTTGTCGAGCCAATTTCTCATTGGCTAGCTCAGCTGCCTTAGCTTTGGCATCCTCTTCTTCTTGGAACCGTCGTGCAGCTTCTTCATGCATCCTAAGTTTTTCTGCGTCGGCAGCACTTTGATTCTTTACCAGCTCATAGAGCTGTAAAGATATAGTCTAAACCGTGGATAGAGTCTGAGAGACTACCTCATGTACATGCGCTAGTTTGATGTCGTGAAATTGAGATGATGAAGCACGTTCTTTGAGAACTTCAGTTACTTGAGCCTCCATGGATGTTTGCCATGGGGCCATAGATTTCTGGATCATTTCATCAATGAGCATCTTTAGACGTTCTTCAGAGATTGGAAACGGTGAACCGACAGACTGGTGTTGCACCGGAGGCGCCCCATGTGAATTGTCGTGAAGAGAGATTTCTGTCCTGGTCGGTCTGTCAACACTAGTTTCTCTTGACTTATTTCGATCAGAGGACTTACCCGAGGATGTTTTGGCCGTTTTAGCGAGAGACAGATTGGAGGTTGCCTTGTCTTTTTCTTCTTCATTTTCTGAAATATTGATGGGAGAGTTCGGTTGACCGGAAGAGTGCTTTTCTTCTAACTCAGCTTGACGATCTTCTTTGGTTTCTATTCCATCAAACATCTCTTGTTCTACCGATGGGGTCCATGCCAGTTTGGAAGATTGACCAACTTCAAAGGAGGATTTCTTAGCTTGTGTTTCATCTCGGTGAATATGCTCTTCTTCAACCGATTTTTCTTCAACCTTGTAAATAATTGCAATAAGATCTTCCATTACGGTTTTGAGCAATTTAAGGACAATACCATCCAATCCGATAATCGGTGATAATGCTCTCTACTTAGCATTCGCTTCGGCAACATTATATCCTCTTAAATCTTCATGGACGGAGGTAGTTCTTGCTAGACCGAGAGCCACCTCTTTTAGAGATAGGAGGGCCGACCATTTCTCTTCCTCCGGCACCTTAGGAAGTACATATTTGAAACTTATTTCCATTCTTGCATTCGCCCATTCATAGAAAATGTTGGAGGTCTCTAATGCCTTTTCATCAACCTCTTTAATGTTATCGGTCACAATATTTTCTGTCTCTTTTTCGTTTCTTTGGAGGCCCGGTAATTCATCAGAATCTTCAATAGTAGCATCGATTTTTTCCTCACGAGGACTTGGAATGGTTTCGGTTTCAGTTTGGACCATTTCTTGATCTTCATTAGAAAGATTATGAACATTAATTTCCAGATTACCGGTGTCAAATTTAGTCGGCTCCTAGTCTCGTTTTTCCCCTAATCTTTGTGTTGGGTTAAATTATTTTGACTAAGTGTTGAAATAGTTAGACTATTGGGATTTTGATAATGAAATAACTTATGCATCTAATTGTTTTTGATGCAGGTGTATTAAAGAACAATCTGATTAGACTTAGTTCTAATGAGACTCATTAGACCGATTTGGCATTAGATGCACGGAGTTAGACGTGCAGTCTAACTAGCAAAGTTAGACGTGTAGTCTAACTAAGAGGTGTTAGACGTGCAGTCTAACTAGAGGAATTAGACGTGTAGTCTAACTCGTGGAGTTAGACGTGCAGTCTAAAATATTCGTAATTAGACGTGCAGTCTAACTCGTGGAGCTAGACGTGCAGTCTAATGGAACTCGTAATTAGACGTGTAGTCTAACTTAGTGGAGTTAGACGTGTAGTCTAATGGAACTCGTAATTAGACGTGCATTCTAACTTAGTGGAGTTAGACGTGCAGTCTAATGAAACTCGTAATTAGACGTGCAGTCTAACTCAGCGGAGTTAGACGTGCAGTCTAATGGAACTCGTAATTAGACATGCAGTCTAACTCAGTGGAGTTAGACGTGCAGTCTAATGGAACTCGTAATTAGACGTGCAGTCTAACTCAGCGGACTTAGACGTGCAGTCTAATGGAACTCGTAATTAGAAGTGCAGTCTAACTTAGTGGAGTTAGACCTGCAGTCTAATGGAACTCGTAATTAGACGTGCAGTCTAACTCAGCGGAGTTAGACGTGCAGTCTAATGGAACTCGTAATTAGACGTGCAGTCTAACTTAGTGGAGTTAGACGTGCAGTCTAACTTAGTGGAGTTAGACGTGCAGTCTAATGGAACTCGTAATTAGACGTGCAGTGTAACTTAGCGGAGTTAGACGTGCAGTCTAATGGAACTCGTAATTAGACGTGCAGTCTAACTCGTGGAGTTAGACGTACAGTCTAATGGAACTCGTAATTAGATGTGGTAGTCTAATATATTGTGAAAGTTAGACGTGTAGTCTAACTCCTTCAGACAAGTCTGAAGTAGAACCGGAATTAGACGTGCAGTCTAACTCTATGGAGTTAGACGTGCACTCTAATGGGTTGTGAAAGATTAGACGTGAAGTCTAATTGGTGAAATTTAGACGTGTAGTCTAACTCCTTTAGATTAGTCTGAAGTGATTGTAATTAGACGTAAGTCTAATCCCATTAGACCAGGCGGTCTAATGGATTCTGCTCTTAGACGGGGACGTTTGATTTCATTAGACGAGGTCGTCTAACTGAAATACGTCTAATGCTATGCTTAAGCAGTATGCTTAAAGCTAGGACCCGCCTACCCACGTGCTATAGCTATATTCTACTCCTGCTCCACTTTCTAGTGAAGATCAGTACGATAGCTATATGCAACCAACCAACGAATGCCACGTAAGAGAATTTCCCTCATATTACTTGTTTTGCAGGTACATCTCTAATGGAATATTCGGCGCACTACCAGTTGGTGTACGACCACGATCCTTATGCTCAGAACTTGTTGTGCACTATGGAGGCTTTCCAATGTAAGAGTGCCACATATCATTCTAATGATTCGACCGTTAGTCTCTGCCCAATATTTATCAAATCTCAAGGACAACGGACGAACTGCCATTCGATCAACTAAGAAATACTATCTGAGAAGAACGACTGTGAAATCAATTCTTTGAATATTCAAGCTGTAAGCTATTTCCTGATTGTACTGTGTGTGAATCAAGAGGGATCTAGAATCAAAAACACCGTTAGCTGAGTGATATTTTTCATCTTGTAAATTGAATAGAGTGTGTTCTATTCAATAGTGAGCTAAGTGTGTGCAAACTGTATTTGATTCGAATCATATTAAAGTGAATCCTTCTGGTGGTTGGAAGAAGGGGTGACGTAGGAGAGTTTGCTCTGAACATCCATAAACAAACTGCTGTGTCTTTTCATTACTGTCATCTTCTCATTCTTCATCTTGAGCTTCAAACTTAAGTAAACAATTCCACCTTGATTCTGTTTCAAGGGTTTGCAAGGGTTTGCGTAGAATAGAAAGCGAATTAAATTCCTAACAAAATTTCTTTTAAACCGTTTTTCATAAGCCTTCATCAATAGCTAGACCCTCGTCTCTATCGATAAAGCCGATCCTATCACTTTGTCAGTCCTCCGATCTTCTTCTTTTTCAAGACCTGTCCGGTCGATTTCAGCAGTCCAACCGGTCGCACCATCACTACTTGTTTGAGCTTCTAAAACTGCAAGCACAACAGGTAGTACTACAGTATCCTTAGGAGCAGGAATATGAGAAGAGATAGAAATATTTACCTTAGGGTGGGAGGTTTGTTTAGGGAGAGAAGTCCCTTTTGTTATAGAACGACTAGCAGCGCTGGAAGGAGACTCGACACAAGTCTGAAGATTGATTGGTGTGGCCGCGCGGTTTTCTAGAGCGGGAAGCTTGGGACTAGATTCGATTTCTTCACTTTCGGTTTCTTCAACAACCGGTGTAACAGTCATTGGTTCTTTACCCTTTATAACTTTACCCTTGGACACTTTTCCCTTTGATTCTTTAGCCTTGGGTTCTTTACCCTTAGTTTGTTTACCCTTGCTAGCTCTTGCCCAACATTTCTCAATATTACTAGAGTTTAAAAATTTGCTGTTGGAGAGAATAATACTTGAACCGGTGGGGATATTAAGATGGACCAGAATTTTGCCGATCTGCACGGCGTAGACTAAGCACCGGTTGGTCTTAGGAGATACCATTTCACACAAGATTTAAAATAACACACTTCCCTAGTTGATCCGGTCACTTGATAGAATACCGTCAATAATATCGAATTTCGATCGAGTAATACTATCAAAATTTTCTCCTCTAGCCTGAGCGCCTTTAATACGATGTTGCACAGAATCCGATATTCGAAACCCTTTGAGTTCTTCTTTCCGTTGAACTGCACCGGTTCACCGGTATTAGAGAGGATCATTCGAATGTTGAGAGTTGAATATTCAGATAGGTCGGTGGAGAAGTCACGCCCCTCCGTCGGAAGTTGAAGAGCTTCGACAAATACCTTTTCAAATATTTCAAACTTTACTCCCTTCACCTCAACATGAATGGCCTTCTTCTTTATCTTTGCGGTTTTGAAGAACTCCCGAACTGCATCTTGAAAGAAGATCATCGGTCCATCGAGAAAATACTCTAGCCCAGATTCCTTGATAGTTTCCATAATCCTTTGAAGTTCGATCGAACCACCGTTCTTGATGCATGCGAAATCGACCTAGACAATGTAAGTAAAAAGTGCATTATCCCTTCCCATGATTATAGTTTGAAGATGAAGAGAATTTTTAGAGAGAGAGTGCAATGAGAATATAACACGTGAGGAATGATGATTTGTGATTTAAAATTTGTGCAAGTGTCCCTTTATATAAGATTAATGTGACGGTTGAATTACCGAACTATCACACGTAACCGTATGGCCCACGTCTCAAAAAAGCGCTAATTTTCCCTCCAAAATGAATAAAGGCGGTAAAAAGTTGCATTTGGCGGTAAAAACTTGGTGGTAAATTTTGGCGGTAAAAATGATAAAGTCGGTAATAAATGTGGTAATTAATGTGACGGTTTGTTAATAAAACCGACTTAGAGTAAATATGAAGGTCATTAAGAAAGAAAAGACCAAGTCATAATATAATTAATGCGAACATGGGACAATCGATTTTTGCATCATCGGTTGTAAAGCAAAATAACCGGTTTTTCATCAACGAAAGCAAATACATAAAAAATAAATTTACTTCTTAACATATACCATGTGCATCCACTTCTCCGCCTTCTCCTTGGTTAGGATGTTGGATTGGCTGATAGGGTTTCCAGGTCCGAGGTTAAGATTGGGAGAGAAGAGATAGTTGCTGATTTGGGGAGCATAACCGATCCTCCCATGAGAAATCATGTGTTTCAGGTTATCAAAAACGACTTAGGACCAGTTCATTGAATGACCGCAACTTATAGCGATCATCATGTCGAAAATTCTTCGGGTGTAGAAATGAGTTGATTCCTTGGCCAGGATGGTTCTACCAATAATGTCATTCAGGATGTGGATGTGAACGACTAGTCTGGATTTGACCCCGTGAGTTTCGACCGGAGTCATGGTGTTAGAGAAGAAGAAAGTCATCTCTTGATTGAAGCTGTTTAAGCATAGAGGGAAGTCGGTAAAACCTTCAGATGGTAGATCGAAGAACTGAGAGAATCGTTCTTCGTCAATCGTGAATTGTTTATCTTTAACCCAGGTCACGATTTCACCGTTTATGACTTCAGCATTTGAGAAGAACTCTACAACCTCTTCTTCGAGAATCACTTATGATCCTTCAAGAAGTTTGCGGAGACCAGATTCCACTAGAGTTTCAAAGACAAGCTCTCTAGCTTCATTATCAGGAACAGTTAGGACTGAATCAAAATCCACGATAAGAGATGTGCGAGATGATGACAAACTCATTTTTGAAGAGAACATTTTTGAGAAGAGAGATACTTCAAGCTTTGAGAGAGAGAAGGTTTGAGTTTGTTGTGATTTGCTTTTGGATGAATTGCTTTCTTTAAATAAAGGTTTTGGTAAAGGAGCATTTAAGATCACATTGAATGAATAGAGCTGTCCGTTATGATATGCCTTTTCACATTTCCCGAAACGGTGCTTTTAAGCATTGAAATGTGCTTAACTTTTGTAGGGAATCTCAAGAAAAGGTGGATTATTTGACTCAAAATAATCTTTTAACTATGTACAAGGAGCTAACATTTCTCAGCTCTTCTTAAAGATATTTCTTAAATTTAATGTGTCGGTATGCTGGATTTCTCTGCGATTTTGAAATGATCATCAACCTTGGGTTGCGAGGTTTGAGGCCTATGAAGCTTGTGAAGGCCTTTCTTGTGAATTCTAAGAAATTCTTCAATTATTTAGTATTTATATGTAAAATTGCATACTTGGAGGAATTGCAAAGTTGAGGAGGTATATGAAGAAATTTAGTCTTATGCTCGTCAAAGGAACAATTTGCATGGTCTCGTTGGAGAGGAAATTTTTTATTCTCGTTGAGGAGGACACTAGATGGCTAGGGTTTGTATTTTGTTTCGTAAATCAAAAAACTGATATAGAGATATTTCGCATGAGAACAAGACTAGCATTTTGGTGGCTACCTCTAAACTTTTATATTTTGCATAACTTTTTATGTTTAGCGTTATAATTTAATGTATTTTATATTTAATGAAATTAATATATAATTTTATTTTAAGTGTATGTTCTTGTAACCATTGTTAAAAGCATTTTAACATTTTAGATCTGGTTTTCCATAATTTAGTAGTATGTTTTTTTTCTCTTTTATGGGGTTAATTTTTGTTAAATCTTTATTTTTATTTTTTTGGAATGTTTATATTTTTCTTTTGGTTTATAATGACCATATATGTTTATACAAATTTTTTATAGGTCCAACATTTAAAGATATGTTTATCAAAAAATTATTGTAGGTCCAATATTTGAAGATTTGTTTATAAAATAAGTGGATTTCTCTAATAGTTGTTTTCTAACCGTTGTTTATTTGGTTAGTGATTATGTCTTTTTATAAATACATAAACATAAAAATTCAAGATTATTTTGACAATTATTTCGATATATATATAAAGTTTTATAAATAGTTATATTACATATTTATTTATTTTTATATATATATATAATTTATGTATAAATATTTCATACAATTTACTTATGTTATGAAACAATCACTAATAATTAATTTTTTTATTTTTATTTTTCTCTAATTATATATATATATATATATTATATTTTATCTTCATATAAATATATTCTCTTTAATTAAATTAAATATTCTGTAAATTTCCGTTTATATTTTCCTGTACAATATAAAGTATCATACTAATACATTAAAAATTACTACTAAAAAGAATGGTGTGTACTGTTTTCCAAAAAAACCTAGAAATACTTAAGGTAGAAATTTCTTAGTAAAAAAATTATTATTTCTCTAAAACCATCGTATCTTCTTACCGTCCAAAATCCTTTTTCTTATACTCAGATACCTTCCTTTTGATCTTGATAATTTTTTATTTTTAAAGTTTGTAATTTTTTATATTTACCAGTCATACTAATAATTAAAAAATAAAATATGTGGTTAAATATTTTATTTTATTATTAATAAAATAACCAAACATCTATAAAATTTCAATTATTTCTAAACATCATTATAATTTTTTATTACAAATTATGATTAATTTATTTTGTTATGATCAAACTTGACAATTCAACCGTATTAATCACAGATGCAAGTTCTATCGATACCACTGAGTTAAATCCGCACGTGAAACTATGAGATATTAAATCCGCACGTCAAACTATGACATATTAAATCCGCATGTGAAAGAACAAGTTAATTTATACACAGTTTGACTTATTTTATTGCTTGTTTGGTAGTGATTAAGGTTTGATTTGTTATATATATATATATATATATATATATATATATATATATATATATATATATATATATATATATATATATATATATATATAATATTATATTATAATATATATTAATAATATATTTTATTATATAATATTAATAATCTATATTATATTATATATATTATATTTTATATTAGATAATATATATATATATATTATATTAATATTCTTAAAATAATCCATTTAATAAAAAATGGTTTAAACACAACAACAAAAATTTACATTAGAATAATAAATTAACTTAAGATATTTAAGAAGGTCAATAAGATCTCTACACGAAACCATAGATTTTCCGGATCTAATCTCCGACATCATCATGATAATTGAATTGTGAATAATCTTTGACGGCCTACTTTTGTTGTTACAAGTTCTCTGATTTCTTTTCAACCAGATAATCCACTAAAAAATTATAAGGATAGAGACTCATTTTCTATGTCTCGCATTTCTAGTCTCCTTAATCCATGTCTCCCAATAGTCACTAACAGTTTACGACATAACCCATTGTATTCCAGTCAAATTCTACAAAAGAATCCATATACATGCAACAACGTGACAATGTAAAAGTAGATGATAAATTGTATCAATCTCTTTATAAAAAATACGACAACGACTCACAATAATCATTCTTTTTACATATATCTATTGTTAGTGAAAATTTTGCCGTAAATAACACTCTAACCAAAAAATGAGATCTTAGTAGCCAACTTAGACTCCCATAAAATTTCCCAAAAAAGATCAATTGTGCTAACCTTCAACAATTATATCTTTTATTATATAATAAATCAAACCCTATTTTTCTTGTGTCGCGCACCATTTCCATTATAAAACCCTCTATATATCTTATCCTTTCATTCCCAAACATCCAAACTCGTCTCTCTATTCTCTTTCCATTCCTGTTTTCTCCTCCTTCCATTTTCAAACCAAACTCAATCTCTTCTCCTTCTATTCGCAAACGGCCAAACCCCTCTATTCTTATTCCTTTTTCAAACTGCTAAACCCCTCTCTCTATCCTCTCTCCATCTTTCATATTTTTTCTCCATTAAAATTTCTTAAAGTATTTATTTTTTGGATTAAACTATTAACATAGTAGTTTGTTCATTTCTTTATAGTTTATATTTTGAATCTTATAAAAGTTTAAGATCACTATAGGATCATTGTATAATATTATCAATCTTTTAATATTTTTGATTAACATATTTTATAATTTAATTTCGTTCTTAATTTCTAAATGAGATATTTGCGAGACCAGATTGCAATTATTAAAACTACGATGCAATTATTAGAAAATTAACCCTATTATTGATCAAAATAAAATCAAGATTATCTCATTAGTAATATGCTTAATATGTTGATAATTGAGAAATAGAAAATGATAAATATTAAATAAACATTTATATGTTCAAAGTTAAAAAAATGAGTAAAAAGAGGGCGAAATAAATATTTGATAAATAAATTAATTGAAAAGTAAAAAAATAATAGAGAAAACAAAAGAGAAAAAATCACAATTCAAATGCATGGAGGAGAGATATTAATTAGTTGGAAGAAAGAAAAATAAATTAATTAGTAAATACAACCTATTATTTTTATTCAAAAATATTATTAAAATATTTAATTTGAGATATTATTTTTAATTTTTGAGTTATGATATTTAATGTGAGAGTTTATATTTAATTTTTAATTTATTTTTATAAAATAATATAATTTTTTAAGAATTAAACAACAACAAAACAAAAATTGAACAAAATAATAATAAATTTAAACAATATATTACAAAATCTTAGTTTCACTAATACAACAATTTGTTGGTTTCAAGAATATTAAAAAAAAAAATATTGCAGAATCTTGATTTACAAAGTAAATTATATACAAGACTTATCTATATCTATATCTATATCTATATATATATATATCTATATATATATATATATATATCTATATATATATCTATATCTATATATATATATATATATATTATATATATCTATATATATATATATATATATATATAATAAATAAATAAAAGTACCACAATAATCCACGTCACTTTCTCATATTCCTCGCTATCGCCTCTTTTTCTTAAATTTTATTTTCCTCTTGGTATAATATCTAAAAAATTATCTATATTTATAGTAATTAAGATATAAACATTTTTTTTGTTATAAATGTGTATACATCTCATATTTATACTATATATACTATACATATATATATATATATATTTATTTTTATTATAAATACACATACCTTCATTAATTTTATATTTATTATATATATAAATTTTTTTTTTATAAATACACCTACTACTTTTTTATTATTTATTTATATATATATATATACAATTTTTTTTCATATAAATGCACCTATCTTCATATATTTTATATTAATTATATATAATATATATTATATATATATATTAATGAGTTGTACATTAAATATTATATTTATTTCTGAAAAATACCCATTTAACATATATATTTATCAATAGTAATATAAAATTTAACTTCAAATAAAATAAACATGATGAATATATTATTAAAAAAAATTATCTATATTAATTTAATTTATTATTAATTATTAATTCAAGGTTTTAGTTACCGTGTATAAAATTTACCATGAAATAAAATAACCTAAAAGAATTCTCATTAATTGAATTTAGCATTAACTATTAATTATGAAAACTTCAACAACATCAACTCATGTATGCATACATGCATAGTTGTAATCAATCAAATTAGTACACTTCTTCTCCACCTAACTATTTTCTTCCTATAAATAATCCTAGATCAATAAGGTCCAATTGAAAGAGAGTTCATATAAATAATCTTATATCAACAAGATTCAATTGAAGAGAGAAGAGTGTTTTATACAATTGCTAAAACCCAAAATCGTTCAGTCTTGGTATAATCTTCTCACTTTCTCTATCAATATTATATTTATTTACAATAAAATTTGATTATGTTATGTTTGAACAATACGTTGTTCACTGTTTTGCTTTTCTAATCAGAATTTAACCGTTTCAAGTAACTGGAACAACATCTTACGCATTTTATCGATCTTCTTTTAAAATTAATAAGGCAACAAAGCACCACAACTTCACGTATCAGGTATAATCACATGTATTTTCTCTCTCTCTCCTACTCTTTTCTTCATTAATTTTTTTACCTTGCCAAAGGTTAAACTACGTGGTTAGTTCCTAGACAAAATCTAGAGATGCCATCATACAACTGATTAGTCAGCAAAGGCATATCGGATATAAGTCCGGTTTAGAATTGTTAATGGAAACCCAAATGGTCCAACAAAGTTAACACCAGTAAAAGGCGAGCTTAAACCCACAAGCTTTTTCAAGGGAAATTTAACTGAAAGTGGATCTAATCACAACTGTGATAACTTGATTTTTAAAAGATGAACTTAAGTCTGTTAAGACAACTGAACAAAAGTCAAACTGGCTAAAGTCCACGAAATGGGCATTCAGCTAGTCTAGTAAATAAAAAAATTGATAGAAAGTCAAAAAGTTCTTATCAAAATCTCATCTCCATAAAATCAAGGGAATCAACAACAAGTATGAAGACGTCTTCCAAATCTAAATCATTTACTTTCTAACCACACAAAAGCGGGAGATCCATAAAAAACTCAAATATGGATCCCCAAGGGATTGAGTAACCACAGAACCAAGTAAATATGGGTACCAAAGCTGTAAATATTAAATGTGTAGTAATTCAGGAAACAGTCGGTTGCTAACTGATATAAAAAAGTGTACTAGACCTAAGATCATTTTTGGTGATAACAACAAAGGTAGAACTGTGGGTAAGGGTAAATTTCCATGATAACCTTACTATTAATAACGTGCTACTATTAGAAAATCTATGTGATAACTTGATTAATATTAGCTAGTATGTGTGATAATGGATATACAATAGATTTTCAAAAACATTCTTGCATAGTTAAAGATCAATTGGGGAACACCTATAACAGAAGTAGGGTAGGAAATTTTTTATAGGATGGAAGAATAACACGTCTGATCCTGTTTACATGATAACTAAAATGATCAAAAATGGCTATGGCATAAAAAACTAAATCATCTTATTTTAAAATCATTAAACAACATTTATTCAAAAGATTTAATAATGGTAACCTGAACTGAAGTTTCTAAAGATAAGGTGTGTCCTGCTTGTTAGATGGCTAAAACAGGTCGAATCAACTTTTAAAATATAAAGGAATATCCAATCCGATAGGTGCCTGAAATTATTGCACATTGGATCTATTTGGTCCAATTCCAATAACTAGTTTAGGGAAAATGAGATATACCATTGTTATAATTGATGATTATTCTAGATTTACATGGGTTAATTTTTAGCTTCAAAGATCAGACTGCTTGAAATTTGATTAAAATCCTTAGAAGACTTCAAAATTAAATTTTTTAAGTATCATAAAGATTAGAAGTGACAGATGAACTAAATTATAAACAAAAGTTTGTCTTCTTTCCTTGAGGAATCTAGTATTAGACATAGTTGTCTAGTGCTAGAACTCCACAACAGAATGATGTTGCTAAAAGAAGGAACATAAACTGAAGGAAGCATCTAGGTCAATGTTAGTTGATCTGGAGTTTCTTAAAATCATTGGGCAGAAGCCATTAACACATCATGTTATACTCAAAATAGTTCAATGATTAATAAATGTTTCAATAAAATACCTACGAAATATTTTATGGTAAAGTTCTAAAATTTCACATTTTGGATTTAGATGCGAGTGTTTTATTCATAACAATGGCAAAAATCATTTGACGCTTTGATGTAAATGTAGATGCTAACATAATGTTAGGC